>NW_010357101.1:108765-128701 GCF_000414095.1 Morus notabilis
AGAAAATGAAAACACCTTTTTTTCGTTTTCTGATTTTCACAAAAAGACAAAAACGTTTTTGGTTTTGTTTTTTAAAAAAAATTGCACCAAACACGTTTTTAACACCCGTTTTCATTTTTTTATTTTGAAAATCATGAAAAACGAAAACGAAAACGCAAACAAACAAGCCCATAGAATTCACGCCCAAAAAGAAAAATGAAAGAGCAAAACAAGGTTAAAGGAAAAGAAAAACACGATAGTGAAAAAACAAGAATGAGATAAAAAGCAGCAGAGTCAGAGTGAATACCTGAATTAACCTCGAGGGAGGAGAGGATAAAAATTCTAAAAAGCTCTTTCTTCTTTCTTTGTGTTTGCTCTCTCTCTCTCTCTCTCTCTTATAAGAAAGAAGTTAATGAAATGGAAAAAAAAAAAAAGCTCAAAAGCAAAGAGAAGAGAATTAGAGAAGAGAAACGGTCATTTGAGAAATGAAAGAAGAGAAAGAGAATCTTATTTGCATGTGTGTGTGTCTGGATGCAATATATAGCCACATACGTGTGTGCGACTGAGGAGAAGAAGACGTTCATCTTCTCCAGCGAAGCCAATATCACTATGAGAGAGAGAGAGAGAAACTGGCTTAGACAGACAAGAGTAAGAGAGTGAGAGAGAGAAACAAAAGTGGTTAGTTGGGGCGTTTTGTTCTCATCCTTTTCTCCCTCCCAATTTGCCAATTCAATTACAAACTCTCCTTTTCTGCTCAATTTTCGTGATATTTTTCCTTTTGGATTTCCACATTTTTCCCTTGTATGGTTGATCATTTCCTTCCTTTTTGACCCTTCTCTCTCTCTTCTTTCTCATCTGTCATTTCTCCTCTCTCTGGGTTGGATTGGAGCAACCAAACTATAACGTCTTTTTCTCTCTCTCTCTCTCTCTTTTTTTTTCTCTCTCTCTCTCTCTCTCTCTCTATACGTATATACCTGTGTTCTTCAATGCTACCTGGTGACGCTGCACGTGCTTCTCCCCCCCTTTCTCCTTTCTTGTTTTTTATTTTTTATTTTTCTATTTTTTCTCTTTTATAAGAGAAATTGAATTTAATTTTAGTTTTTATTTTTATTTTCTTAATTATAATTTCCTTTTCTCATTATCACACTTTTCTTTTTCTTGTAGTACTTTTTTTAAAAAATATTTTTCTTTTCCTTTTTAAGTCAGTTTTCACTGTTTGACACGTAGATTCCGCTATTTCATTTTCTGTTTTAATAATAATATATCATTTTAGTGAGTCTATATATCAAATAGTGAATATAGAGAGTGACAAAAAGAGTGATGCTAGCATTTTATCTATTATAATATTTTAATTCTAATATTATTATATATTATAGTGTATTACACACGACTACATAATGTATTATTTATATATAATATAATAATATTAATCATTATAATAACATTATTATATTTTATATCATAATTATATAATATATTATATAATAATAATAATAATAATAATTCTATCAGAAATTCATCAACAAAAATAGAATTCAAATTATAAATATAATAAAGTGATAAAAAAAAAACGAGATTCATTTTTTGAAATAGAAAGAAAGGGACAAACGTCCCAGGAACACAAAACAAAATAAATTGCAATTAGTATTTGAATATAATATATTTGCGTGGGAAGGACCTAAGAAATTTTGGTGATACTGAGAGGGAATTTTGTAACATTATATTGTTGATTTGTTAAATGTGAAATGTGAGGGTGAGGCACACCGCACACTGTCCACGCGCGCGTTGTTTCTCGTTTTCAATTATAAATTATGGATCATGGGCCCTCAACCATGGGTCTTAATGGGCTAGAGCAACCTGGGCCGCGCCATGGCCCACGCCTGTTCATAGCATGTGGTGGCCGACTCGCACGTGTGATCGGCTCTCAGCCTCCGCCTGTGCCTCGTGTGCATTGCAACCCCCTCCGCGCAGCTTTCGCGACAACCTTAAGAAATAAAACAAAATAAAAATAATTTAAAAATAAAAGCAGCCCCTTTGGGTTTGAAAGGGAAAAAAAAATTCCACATAAATTAGAATAATTTTAGAATAAAGTTTTTTAATATCCCCAAATCTACAAAATTTTACTCATTTACTCCATTTCCTTTTTTCTCGCTGTTATGTTAGGACAATCTAGACCTTTTATTTTTATTTATAAAATTTAGGAGTTTAGGATATTAATTCTAATACATATTAATCGAAGAGGAGGAGAAGGCAAAGCTCTGGGTATGGATGAATTGGATTTGATTGCAAATAGTTTGTCTCAATCTCAGTCTCAGATCACAAACACACACACAACCACTCTGTGACAAAACAAACAAACAAACAAACAAACAGTTTTTTTTCTAAGAGGTATCGTATTGCTAATATTTACTATTGTTGTTCAATCTTCTCCATTTTCCTTTTCTTTTCTATTGATATATCTGTACTTACAGATGGAAAGGAATTAATTAATTTGTTTGTATGGGATTGGTTTGTAATGGGAGATGATAATGATCCTCTGTGGTGTATCACATAGAGACGGTCGTGTGGTTGTCTTCTTCTTTGTCTCTCGCTTTCTCTAATTGAGAATAGATTCTATTGGTATTTATTGTATTCAATTAATTTAGGGTTTCTGATCGCGATGATACCCAAGCGCAAGGAACGACTTCTCCACAACCTCTACGAAGCCACTCAGATGCTTATGGAACCGAAGGCATGTAATTGATTTTTTTTTTTTTTTTTTTTTAGGGTTTTTCCCCCTTTTACCTTTCATTGCTCCCTCCGATGTACCTCTTTCTTTTTCTTTTAATTATATCGTACTCGTACTATTTCACCTTCATCTCTTGGTGCCTGCAAATTAATTAGGGCTTCTTCTTTTCCTTGATTAAATTAAATTAAAAATTTTGATCTGATTATTTCTGGGTTTAGGTACTATGATGCTAAGCATAAGCATATTAATAAAATAAAAATGGTTTAGAATTGATGAATAATGGAACTGTCTGTGATTAATGTCTGAATTTTGATGTGCAAACGTTTTAGATCACACCAGTCCTGAGAGGGAGTTATAGCATGCAAGGTCCATTCGACGACACTGATCATGATGATCATCATTCTCACAACAACACGGTGAGATAACCTAACACGGTAATTTACACTCTTCTTCCATGTTCGTATTCTATTCTTTTTCTTCTTCATTGATTTCCCAGGGCTTATGCTTTTTTATTATGGTACGTGGGATGGGATATAGGAAATGGAATTTCTTCTAGTTATCTGATAAATTCCATGTCAAACGGCGAGGAGTAAAATAGGGATGAGAGCATTAGTCGATTGGATTTTAAGACTCATGTCTAATTTGTAGGAGACCATTTAGGAGGGGAGTGATTAAGTTAGGGCTTTGTAATCCTCCTCAAACAACTCTAACTTTCATCTTTCCAAAGTTGGAAAGATCGAAAGACGGAATTCTCTATCGTACCAAATACAGCCTTAAGGTAGTAGGTACTATGCAAGCGATGACTAGACTTCTAGCTTGCTATATGGCAGTGGTGGGAGATGTATTCTTTTACCTTTTTTCCCCCCTTGGCACATATGTACTTGCTACTTGCTAAGTTTGATTGATTTGCGTGCTTATCTTTTACAATTGTTCATTATTCTTTTTAATTCTTTTTAATTTTTTTAAATTCATTCAATTCTTAATTTGTACTTTTGGGTTTGTTAGGTGTCATCTCGATCTGAAAACAAATTTAGTAAATATTACATGAATCATAAAGTTCGTATGAGAGGCGAATCTGGGGCTTGTTGTAACGTGTGCGCTGCTCCCTGTTCATCGTGTATGCATCTTAACCACGATCTCATGGCATCAAAGACTGATGAATTTTCTGATGAAACTTGTCGGGTAAATGCAGCTAGTCAATACTCTGTCAATGGGGCCCGTGATACTTCGTCTTCTTTTAAGAGCAAGCGACGCGAAAGTTTACAGAATACAGCCAGTGAAACAAGTAACATAATGAGTGTTAGTTCCAATCATGATTCTCTATCTGAAAATGCAGATAGCAAAGCTTCCTTAAGATCTTCTAATGATGCTTTAGATATGCAGCTGCTACCCTTGTCGTCTGGTGGAACTACGGGAGAGGTTGGACCTTCCCCTAAACCACTCTGTAATTTGTATCAAGGAGGTTCCCCTAATAAGCACGAGGATTCCAAAGTTTTAGAAGTCCATGATGATGACATTTCATGTGTTAGTAGAGCCAATGATGCGAATGTTGCAGTCGGCAATAGTAGCAGGAATATAGACAGAACAAATATGTCATGTAGTTCAGCTTCAGTTAGCAGTTTAGGTCCAGAAGAGTCCAGAAAAGGACATGAATCAATAGCACGTGATATGCCTTCAAAGGATGCAGATGCTAGTAGTAGCTCACCTAAGGTGCAAAGTTCATACCTACATCCTTAAAGTGGTAAATTTGCTCTTTTAATGCAAGTTTTACTGACTTTGAAGAGGATTGGTCTTTTTTATATTCAGGAAAAACTGTTTGAAAGCTCTCCTGAACAAATTGGTGCCTCGTCAAAAGAAGTGGCAGCTGTTGATGGTGCTTCTTGCCAGAAATCTATTGCGTGTACTTCTGATGTGCCCATGAAATTTTCACCAAAGCTAGAAGCAGAGGTCAATAATGATGGTCAGGGATCAACTGGTGGCACTCCGAAATGTTTTGGTCAAGCTGAGCAAGACGAGAAGTCAAGTAAGTTTGACGTACGAGAACCTCCTTCGCAATCCATGTCTGGGGATGAAAGTGATGAATCAGACATTGTGGAACATGATGTAAGTAGTGGCGCTTTACTATTTTATGAAGATATCGCAATTGCATTTCTTTTTCAGCTCAATTTTCTTTTTTGTTTATTTTCGTTGCACTTTTGTTCTTGTTGTTGATGTTGTGTGGGTATGCGTGTGCATGAGTGTTTTCTATATATTTTGTCTTCTAAGTGTCTCGATAGGTTCCAGCCTGAAAATTTTTAACAAGTCATGATTTTCTTGAATACACGTTCAGTAGAGGCACGTATATGATACAGTTCGTGTGAGAACAACACATGGAGTATGAACTGTGAACTTGTGATTCTACAAGTTGATAGAGGAAAATTGTTTGATTGGCGTGTCTCACTGGTTTGGTTTGGTCCACTCCATAATATGGGTTTCATAGAGTAGTTCCACCATTATATTGATTTTTATATGGGTTTCATAGAGTAGTTTCAAACTAATTATACTGGTTTCCTTTCATGAGGCAGGTTAAAGTGTGTGATATTTGTGGGGATGCTGGTCGTGAGGATATGCTTGCTACATGTAGCAGGTGCAGTGACGGTGCAGAACATACGTAAGTTTAAACTAAACCGTCTTTCATCCATATCTTTTGTTGGCAGTTTTTATTAGTCACTTGTTTTCCACGATAATTCCTTTTGAAGATGAGCTTTTAAACATTATCATTCCTTGCTATTATTAGCTATTGCATGCGGAAGATGCTAAGGAAGGTTCCTGGACGTAACTGGATGTGCGAGGAATGCAAGTTTGCTGAAGAAATCAATACCCAAAAGCAAGGTAATTCCAGAATAGTGGATTTAGCATGCTTTTCTTTAGAGGAATACACTCTTACTGATGTCAATTTGGATGTGAAATTCAGAAAAGGAGGGAAAAAGTACGAGTAAAGCCAGTTTAAGCACGCAATTATCCTCCAAGAGACTCGCAGAAAATATAGAAGCGGCTCCTGTTGCAAAAAGGCAGTCTCTTGAAACAAGTATAGGATCACCAAAGTCATCCAGTCCTATCAGAATGGCTGCACTATCGCGTGAGTCACCATTCAAGAACTTAGATAAGGAGAGGTCAAGGCCAGCACAGCCAATATCTGTAGGCAACCAATCAACAAATGAAATGATGGAAACTGCACGCTCCCCTGTAGCCGGTCCTCGGCTTCATAACAAAGGTGGATATATAGCCTTTCGCAGTTTGTACTCGTTTATTTATTTATTTATTTTAAATCTCTGTTATTATGTTAATTTCTTCTCCTTTCCGTCACTTTTATGGAGATGGGTTCAAGTTACTCTTATTCGTTATATTGTTCTGTGGGTACTTTTTTTTTCCCTGTTGCGTCTCCTCATTCCCTCTTGGGGATAATTGTCATTGTTTTCTGTGTGCAGGAACACTGTTCAAGTCAAATTCCTTTAGCGCCACAAATTCTAAACCAAAAGTTAAACTTGTAGATGAAGTTGTTCCTCAAAAGCAAAACGGAGGTAAAGAGTATACATCTCTTGACAGGAAGGATAAGTCTGCGCGAATAATAGGAAAATCCATGTCTTTTAAATCTGCAAACTCAGGTCGGTCGAGTTCCTCCGATTCAAAAGTTAAAATGCTTTCGCCTAGGTTGGCCCTCGCTATTGATACAAAAGGATCAAAACAAGCGAAAGAACGGATGGCATTTGAGAGGAAAAGTTTGTCTAGGCTAGATCGCCCCCCAATTAATTCAACAACTAGTTCTTCTGTTTCGACGCCTAAGGCTGACCAAACATCTCGTGTTGAATCCAGTTCGTTTGTAAGCAACAACCGAGAATTAAAGGTTCAATCTGAAGGAAAATCTAGCACATCAAAATCAACTGTGAACCTATCTCGTAAACCTGTCGAAATTCCCATTACTGCAGGTATGACATGATCTCCGAGGATGGCGGGAGCTGTGAAGTTCTATTTGTTGTCTTCAAGTTCACCGTTCTACCTATGTGTTTTTATATAGTTAAGAGTTAAATTGCTACTTTTCTATATTTTAATTTTGCCTAAATGAAGACTTGTGATGTTCGTATTTGTATTTGCATATTGCAGCTGGCGTTTCATCGGCTAGTGGAATGTGTAACACTGCTATTGAGCATAAGTCAAATCCTGCTGTCTTTAAAGATGAAGCCTTATCTACTGATTCTTTCACTACCGAGAAACCATCTAATAATATTGATGGAACTATGCAAGATGGGACTCGATGGCAAGAAATAATGCATCAGACTGAGAAAATGAAGGAGTGCTCTTCTCGCTCAAGGCCAACTGTTACAACTAGTTCTAGAAGTACATTCTGTCAAAAATGTAAAGAAATCGGCCACTCTGCTGACTTTTGCACGATCAGCAGTTCAGAGACATCTGGTATTGATGCATCTGCTGCTAGAGGTTCTAGGGAGGAGACACACAGAGGCAGTAAATTGAAAGATGCGATTCATGCAGCTTTGCTGAGAAAACCTGAAATACAGAGGAAGAAAAGAGCACTTGATCAGTCTGATGAGTTTTCCACATCAAGCAGAGACTTGAGTTCAGAAATAACTTGCCTAGACCAAGCTTCAAATAAGTCAAAAATTATTTCGCCTTCTGAAGTCACACATGAAGAGCCGCAATCCACCTTGGACTCCATGCATACAACCATCAACAACACAATGCAACATACTGCATTCACCACCAATGCTAAGTTTTCTTCAAAAACGGGGGACTTAGATGCATTAGTTTCTTCCACTGTAAAACCTGTGGTGAAAGATCTCATAAATCATGCTTTGGCCACATCACCTCAACTTTTGAAGATGTCAGCCATTCCGGAATACGAATACATCTGGCGGTAGGGTTCTCCTTGTTGCTTTTTAGTAGTGCCTTTGTTCCTTGCTCTGTACTTGTGGACTAATTTGTTTCCTCGCTGTCCATATGTTGCATTTAGATGATGTCTTCCTGAATCCTGATAATTTTTATCGTGTACATGCAGGGGTACTTTTGAAGTCCATAGAAGTGGCAGCTTTTTCGATTTATGTGCAGGGATTCAGGCGCATCTATCAACTTGTGCATCACCAAGAGTTCCTGAAGTGGTGTGCAAATTTCCACACAAACTTTCCCTGATCGAAGTACCTCGCTTGAGTGCATGGCCCACACAGTTTTGTGACGGTGGTGCCAAAGAAGATAACATCGCTCTTTACTTCTTTGCTAAAGATCTTGAGAGGTATGTGCGTGTCCTTACTTGTCTTGGTATAAAAACTTATCGTCTTTTCATGTTTATTTCTTATTGTTCCTTATTTTGATCTATAAATTTAATTGCTGCACGTGGTACAGTTATGAGAGAAATTATAAGAGCTTGTTGGATGGTATGATCAAGAATGATTTAGCTCTCAAAGGAAATATTGAGGGTGTTGAACTTCTTATATTCCCTTCCAATCAGCTTCCAGAGAATTCCCAGCGTAAGGACACATTCGAGGCTCTGTTGTGTTATCTCTTAAATGTACTATAGCAACTCATGGATTCATACGGATGCATAAATGCATGTATCATGTTTGTAAATATTCGTAAAATAGAAAATATATTGATATAATTCTGACCTATACTTGTGTGCATATATTCATGTATGTGTGTATGAGAATGCAATTCTCAATGTGCTTCAATTTGTTAAAACGTATTTGTCATAACTTAATGTAATGTTACATTCTTTCCAAATATCAATGCATCTTGGGCCTACGTGATTGTGACTGTAGTGGCAGTGAGATCGGTTGCTGGAGGCAAAGGCAGAGATTAATACTTTGCTTATTGTCACAATTACTGAGATTAACTACATTATTTCTTCGTCATTTATGTTGGGGAATATCTTATCTTAGATTATTGGGTAGATTGCACAACGAGGCTATCTTTTTAGTCGTCCTTCTAGGCTTCCTATGCTTCAATATAGAACAATGGTAGTACTTTTTTTCTGGTGTAGCCTTGCTTATGGCTGAACCAATTTATGCAAATTAATAGTGATTCTGATATTGTTTCATTAGCTAAAACTTGTTTGCTGCTATCGACAGGTTGGAATATGTTGTTCTTCTTATGGGGTGTGTTCAGAGCGAGGAGGACACATTGTTCTGATTCATTCAAGAAGTTGCATATTCCCAGTAACATTATGACGTCTGTGGACAAGAATGCCTCTAATACTGTCATGACGTCGGAAAACCTGTGTTCAGCCAAGTGTTTGGACACAGAGTCTCATGATGAAAGATCATGTAATGCAATTGTAGCTCCGAGTGCAGATGATCAGAAATTTGACGGAATAAGTGGAGATTGCAATGACCAAAAACTTTCTGAATCATTGCGTCCTGGTTTAACAGCAAACTCAGCGTGGCATGATAGTAGTTGCAACTCCAAATGCACAAGCGACATGAGCTTATCTGAAAAGATGAGATGCACTAGCCCCTCTTTGGTAAGTTTCCTTCCAATGTAGAGGATTTTGGAGTCCTCTATTGTATTGTTTTTCCCCACTTTTTCTTTAATAAAAATTTTTTATCTCGTTTTTTTTTTTTTTTTTTTTTTTTTTTTTTTTTTTTGCCCTTGATGCCATTGCAAATTTACACTACTTGATAGAGATGAAATTAAAATGTCTGGTTATTCCTACGAAAAGGAAATAATTGTGTTGTTTGGTATTTGCGGATGTCATTGTAGGTATGCGTGCTTTATATTCTTCACGTGCTCTCTTCTTATGTTATGTTTTCTGCTCTTCTACTACTTGCTTATGTTGGGGTTCAAAGTATGGGGCTTACTTAGGATATTGTTTTCAACGGTGAAACTTTATTAGAGTGAAGATTTTGCCTTCTGTTCCAACCTAGCCTAGCTGTAGATTGTTTTTGGCATAGTTGAAAGACGGCAATGATCTTTTCCATGATCTAGGCCATTGACTAGTAATTTTTTCGTCATTAGATTGAAGTTTATTTACTTCCATTTGTGCTATCACATCTGTGTTATCAGATGTGACACTAATTTAATTGGTGGTTGTTTTTGCTGGTAGACTGTTAAACCATAGACTGGAGAACGCCCTTCTGTACGAAAGAAGGTTGTATGTTGTTTGCCTTTGGATCTATACCTTCCCACGACGTTATAATGTACTGTCAAATGTCAATCCCCACACACTTGATTTCCATAGTCACATTCTTGACCCACAGTCATTGAGCTTAGGGGTTAATGAAGCTTCTTAAACCATTCTAACCTCGGTTAGTTATGGGTTTTCTGGTAGTCTGTAGCTCGCTGAATTAAAACATGAACTTACAGGGTAAAGCTAATTGATTTTTTTTGTTGGCTGAAAAAAAAATGTAATTCTTGTTTTATTTATTTTATTTATTAACACCATTGATATATGTACAAGTATGAACCATATGTAGACGTATGAAGTCAGGGTTAATGTTTGCGCACAAATGAGTGGTTTTTGCCCCCTAATTTTGCCCTATTTTTCTTGGCTATGAAATCTAGTATTGATTGTGTGTTTGTGTTTCTTTCTGCAGCAAGAAAAGAGTCCCCCAGTGCACGGGCTGCCTGCAGAGCTGAATTCATCTTCAGAATCTGCTGGAGCAAACAGCGATATAGGTGAGAAGAGGCAATTGCATTACGATACCTCTATAGGTAGGAAAGATCTTTCGTCCTTGAAGGTTCTTCCATATTCCAGTGAAGATTTGGATGTCAGAGGAATAGTTTCTGAAGAGAAAATTATTGATGCACGAGTCGGTGTCACTGAAAGTGTCACTGAAAGTTTCACTGAAAGTTTCAGAGATAATAGGGCTTCGGATGAAAATGACAAAAGCAGGGATCAATATAAACATGAGAGGGATTTGAACCCCGGAGGGATTGAGCGTTGTCAGTCTACCGAGAGGAAACGACCCCACATAGCACTTTCGAATGGAGACTCTCCAGCCTCAAATGTGATAGCTCGGAACATTCCATGGAATGGACTTAATAATATGGTAGTAGATGGACAAAATGTTGGAAAGAAGCAGAAGATTGGTCAGGGTGACATGTATGGAGGTAGCAGCTACAATTGTAGAACTTCTCTTGGTGGCATTGAACCGAAACAAACGGATGTGAGTCCGTGCTTGACGGTTGAGGAGAAGATATGTTTCAAAGCGTGCGAAGAGAAAGTTATTCTAGAGGACTTAGGAACCACCGCCGAAAGGCGCTTCTTTCCTGTTGATTCTCGTCAAGGTAACATTAGCTCTACACCACCGTGGAAAACCTTGCCTGCTGGAGGAGTAGATGACGACCGGCTTCTTGATGGGTCTCCAAATCTGGAACTTGCCTTAGGGGCAGAGACTAAGAAACAACAAAGTAAGGGAATCCTGCCTTTCCTTGTTGGGTTAGCGGACAAGAAAAATAACCAGGAGAAGCCTCTAGATAAAGCAGTAGATGATAAACAGGATGATGATGATGATTCCGCTTCCCTTTCACTCTCACTTTCGTTCCCGCCATTCCCGGGAAACGATGAACCCGTTAAACCTGCTTTGAAATCGGAGCAGCTCCGGCCAGAAAGGCACCGTGTGAATACGTCACTCCTCCTTTTTGGGAGCTTGTCAGACAAATATAGGGAGGACCAAACTTAAAAACTCGTGCTTTGCTTTATTATGTACATTGCCATGCTTCACATGATGACCTTTGTCTTGGGCGTTTATAGGAGGTCCCAGTTTCCATCTGTTCATATCCCATACAAAATTTACTAATAATTTTTCTTTACATCTACTTTTTGTTTCTTCTTTCTTTTTTCTTTTTATAATCGTAGGTTTTTTTTTTTTTTTGGGAGTGCATTGTCACGACTGTTTGTATATAAAGAGAATGAAAGCCGGCATAATTTCCAAAGGAGGGCACTCACATTTTGTTTTAAATCTTGTTTCGTTTGTTTCACTAGTAAGTGCTGGCTTTCCATGCCTTTTTATAATTTCCCTTCACTGATTTTTACCGTTGTCCCTTGAATAATTAAAAACAGCCAACGAATGAGATATTGCAATTCACATTTTCCCTTTAAGTATTGATTCAAGTTTTTTATTTACTTTGCACTTAATATTGTACCATACTTGTTAGAGCCCGAGTCCCTCCCATCAAATTCGTGTACTCTAGGAGGAGCAAAGGGGGAATATCTAATTCTCAGGAGGAGATGTTGTAAGTGGGGGTAGTGGTTGACGTGGCATTTTTATTGGGTTTCGCGCTGGGGTCAAGCCTTCTGTTAGGATTTAGTTATGTATGAAGAATACCATGAGTGATAAATGGCTATACAGGAGAGCTCATAGAGAGAAGGGAGGGTATTGTATTTGAGATCTGAGTTTGAGTCTGGGAGGCAGAGGAACCTCAAATTCCTCCTATATGTATTTTTCTTTCTTGTCAATTCTAATTATGTTCAATTTCCATAAAGAAAACTACCCAGAAGTTCATGGGGTTCTATCACTGGTATCAGAGCCACTGATCCCATGGCCACTACTCACCATGATCCGCGCGTTGCAAATCGAGTAGCCATGGTGGAGCAACGGATAGAAGATGTACACGACACGCTTTAGATAGTAGGAGCCATAGCTAACCGAGTTCCCCAGCTGCAAGAAGATGTTACTCGGCTAGACACCAGAGTTGGAGAGATGCAAGGATCGGTGCTAAGAATTGAGGAGATGTTGCAGAGGCAGGCTCGGCTTTTTGATAGGCTGCATCCAGAGAGGGAACCGGCAAGGGGACGGGCGGTTCCTCGAGAAGGCTCACTGGTCTGACAAGGGGAAGGAGTGAGAGTACAGCGCCAAGTCTCACTGGGACGACAAAGGGGACACGGAGATTTTCGTGGGAAGAAACTGGAGCTCCCAGTCTTCCATGGTGAAGATCCGTATGGCTGGGTGTTCAGAGCCGAGCGCTACTTCACCGTGAACGACATAGAGGACAAGGAACGGATCTTGGCGGCCTCCGTTTGCATGGAAGGAAGGGCTCTAGGGTGGTTCTAGTGGGTTGATGCTCAGGACCCTTTTGCCAGTTCGAGAGAACTCCGGACGACCATCATCCAACGTTTTAGCCGCGCTCGGGAAGGAGACTTGACGGAGAGGTTGATGGCACTCAGACAGACCAGAGGAGTGGCAGACTACCGAGACACCTTTGAGGCACTAGCTGCCTCCATGAGAGGCGTGCCCGAGCCCATTTCCAAAGGGCCTTTCTGAATGGGCTACGGGAAGACACACTGGCTGAGGTAAAGATGCATCGGCCCGTTAACTTGTTAGAGTCAATGGACTTGGCCCAACAGGTAGAGGACCGTTTGGAGGGTGTGGACCGAGTCAGGAAGAACAAGGTGGGGCGGGTCTCCAGACCCGAGTATTCAGGTCGACCCGGCACAAGCCTTTACCCCCAATTTAACACTCCCGATGTAAGAGACAGCTCCCTTCAATCCCAATTAGGTCGAGACCCCAATGGCCATTAGAAGGGGCTCATAGCAGCGACCTCAAAATCTAAGCCCCCTACCAGCGGTGAGTCCGGATTCTAACATTTGACCTTTGACGAAGTACAGCAGCGCAAAGCTCGCGGACTTTGTTTCAGGTGTGACGAGAAGTATAGCCCGGGGCACCGCTGCAAGAATCGATCATTGCAGGTGTTGATGTTGGCAAACGAAGATTCGGAGGATGAGTGTAAAGAGGAGACGGCCACGGATGAGGGGATGCACGACCCTGGGAGCTCGACGGCTCTGTCACTCAACTCCTTCAACGGTTGCTCTTTGGCAAAGACGTTGAAGGTCAAAAGAACGATTAACGAGAGGGAGGTCATCATCCTCGTCGACAGCGGAGCGTCCCACATCTTTATCTCTTCTGCATTGGTGAACAAATTGAGCTTATCCTGAGACTTGACTGTCCGACACAAGATTCAGGTAGGAAATGGGATGATCTTGAAACAAGAAGGGGTATGCCGGTCGGTGCATGTGCTGATCTAGGGGCACCGAGTGATTGAAAATTTTTTCCCTTTCGAGTTGGGAAACGTGGATTTGGTGCTTAGAGTTACGTGGCTCAAAACGTTAGGGCAGTTACGAGCCGACTGGACTTGTTTCACACTGAAGTTCTTGGCAGGAAATCAATGGGTATGCGTGCAGGGTGATCCCGCGTTATGTTGTACTAAGGTTAGTGTATGCTCTATTTTTCGTTCTTTACTGTGCGAGCATTCCGGGGTGTTACTCGAGATTGGGGTGGCAGCTACCGAGGAACATGGCCCCTTGGCTGCCGTGACACGACATGAGTTAGCTGAACTTTTGTACCAATTCAAGTTAGTTTTTAAACTGGCTGAGGGACTTCCTCCGCTCCGCACTCGTGAACATCATATCATTTTACGAGAAGGGGTTTCTCCTCCTAACATCAGGCCCTATAGATTCTCCCATATCCAGAAGGCAGAGATAGAGCGTCTAGTCGGTGAGATGTTAGCTTCAGGAATAATCCGACCGAGTACCAGCTCGTTTCCAAGCCTTGTTTTGCTAGTCAAAAAGAAGGATGGCAGTTGGCGGTTTTGCGTGGATTATCAAGCGGTAAACCAGTTAACGATCTCGGATAAGTTTCCCATCCTTATAATTGATGAGTTGATAGATGAACTACAGGGGGCCAGTATATTTTCCAAGCTTGACCTCCGTTCGGGGTACCACCAAATTCGTGTGCGGGAGGAAGACGTGGAGAAAACAGCTTTTCGAACCCATGAAGGGCACTACAAGTTCCTCTTCATGCCCTTCGGGCTCATTAACGCCCCCGCCACCTTTCAATCCTTAATGAACACGGTATTCTTACCTTTTCTGTGTAAATTTGTGTTAGTTTTCTTTGACGATATTTTAATTTACAGCCGATCGAGGGCAGAGCATATTCGGCACTTGGAGTTGGTCCTGCAGACGTTGCACCAGGAATAGTTGTATGCCAATCAAAAGAAATGTATCTTTGGCGGTGAGCTGGTGGACTACCTCGGCCACATCATTTCAAATGAGGGGATTGCTGTTGACCCTTCGAAAGTGCAAGCCATCACTTCCTGGCCCACCCCACGATTGGTAAGGGAGCTCCGGGGATTTCTCGGCTTGACCGACTATTACCGTTGATTTGTGGAAGGATACGGTGTGCTCACTCGACCCTTGACTGACTTACTTAAGAAATGAGCATAGCGGTGGTCCCAACTAGCCGATGATGCATTTCAAAAACTGAAGGTTTTGATGGCATAACTTCTAGTTCTTGCCTTGCCCGATTTGGGAAAGCTTTTGTCTTAGAAACTAATGCCTCCAAAAACTGATGCCTCTGGCCTATTTTAGCATGGGACTTTCTCTGGCTGCACGTTGGAAGTCTGTTTATGAGAAGGAACTGCTGGCCATTATTCTCACAGTTCAAAAGTGGCGGCACTACCTCCTAGGATGCCATTTTGTCATCCACACCGACCAGCAGAGCCTCCGTCACCTCATGGACCAGCGAGTGTTGGCACCCGATCAACTCCAGTTGGTAACCAAACTCTTCAGATATGACTTTGAGATCCAATACAAGCCCGGAGCTGCCAATCGAGTGGCTGATGCTTTGTCCCGGAGAGAAGAGCATGACGTCGCCACCTTCACCGCAAGTTCTATTCCCCAGCAACTTGACCTTGACGCCCTTCGCCAGGAACAATCCGGGGATTCCCACTGTGCAGCAGTGATGCCCAACATACAAGCTGATGCAGGGTCGGTTCCTGGCTACAGCATCCAAAACGGGTTGCTCCTGTTTAAAACTCATTTAGTTATTCAGGCTTAATCTCCGTGGGTGCTGAGCCTCCTTCACGAGTTCCATAACTCGGTCATTGGTGGACATTCCGTCTTTCTTCGCACCTACAAGCGTTTGGCAACGGTAGTTTTTTGGAAGGGCATGCAAAAGGTAATTCGGGAGTATGTGGCACGCTGTGACACGTGCCAGCAATGCAAAACTGACGCTCTCTCTCCAGCATGACTGCTAACTCCCATGCCGGTGTCACAACGTGTCTGGGAAGACATCTTCATGAATTTTATTAGTGGCTTGCCAAAGTCTAAGGGGACTGACACCATCCTTGTCGTGGTGGATCGTTTGTCCAAGTATGCTCACTTCTGCTCCCTTGCCCACCCATTCACCGTCAAACAGGTTGCCAAGATTTTCGTCAAGGAAATCATCCGCCTACATGAAGTGCCCAAGTCTATTGTGAGTGACCGCGACCCGCTGTTCATGAGCCTTTTCTGGATGGAAATATTCAAGCTGCAGGGCACCAAATTGCCTACTAGTTCCGCTTATCACCCGCAATCTGATGGACAAACGGAAGTCACTAATCGCTGCCTTGAGACATACTTACGGTACTTCGCTAATGACAAACCCTGGCAATGACAGGCTTTTCTACCCTGGGCCGAATATTAGTTTAATACCAATTATAGTTCCTCAACGAAGTACACCCCGTTCTTCATAGTTTATGGAAGGCATCTGCCTACCTTGCACCGCTACTAGGAGGGCTCCGCAGTAGTGCAATGGGTCGAGGAACAGCTGCGGATGCGGAATCAGACGCTTGACCTTTTGAAGGAACACCTCATGTTGGCACGGCAGCGGATGAAGAAATTTACAGATCTTCATCGCCGGGACGTCACTTTCACCATTGGAGATCAGGTGTTGTTACAGTTACGCCCTTACTTCATGAAGTCCTTAGCCCGTAGAGCTAATGAGAAACTTAGTCCACATTACTATGGCCCATTTGAAGTTGTGGATCAGATTGGCCCCGTTGCTTATCGCCTTAAGCTTCCTCCAACAACGAAGATCCATCATGTCTTTCACGTTTCTCAACTGAAGCCGTATCGGGGGCTTGCGGTATCTGACCAACCGTTCCCCCCTAACTTGTCGGACGAGTTGGAATTGGTGGTTCAACTGTCGGCCGTACTGGATTCCCGAGCTCGATCGGTGGGTGGCAAACAGGTACCCGAGGTGTTAATTCAATGGGAAAGTCTGCCGAGCTGGGATGCCACATGAGAGCCCGTTTTCACCATTCAAACCCAATTTCCCAACTTCAACCTTGGGGACAAAGTTGGTCTTGAAGTGGGGGGGAATATCTAATTCTCATGAGGAGACGTTGTAAGTGGGGATAGTGGCTGACCCGGCATTTCTATTGGGCTTCGCGCTGGGGTCAGGCCTTCTGTTAGGAATTGGTTATGCATGGAGAATACCATGAGTGATAAATGGCTATATAGGAGAGCTCGTACAGAGAAGAAAGGGTATTGTATTTGAGAGTTGAGTTTGAGTCTAGAAGGCAGAGCAACCTCGAATTCTTCTTATCTGTTTTTTTCTTTCTTGTCAATTCCAATTATGTTCAATTTCAATAAAGAAAACTATCATGAAGTTCGTGAAGTTCTGCAGTACTTAAATTAAATGAAAGTGAAGCATTGCACTTATTTTCTTTACTAACTAAATGAAACTGAAGGATGTGAATGATTGATATGCAATTTGAAAAATGTTAGGACTAAGTGGTGTAAACAATATCTAAAATATACGAATTTTGTCAGATTGTTCAAATTTAGCTATTGCTTCGTAATTTTGATTGGGAATTTAAAGATGATTAGACAGTAATAATCATCTGATAAAGCGAAAATATTTATGGTGGGACAGACATTTTTACTCCACTGATAGAGCAAGTAAAAATGCCTCTTTAACTTGATAATTAGTGGTGAAAAATAATGGTTTATTATTGATATAGCGTATGAGATTTGGCCCCTATTTATCAACTATTTTCTCTTCTGTACTCTTCAACCTTTTCTTTTTTTTTTTTTTTTTCAAACACCAATTAAATTCTTTTTTTTTTTTTTAAATTCTCATTAAAATTTTCTGCACCTTCTTCTATCACTACAACTATCATCATCCTTTCGCTAATGAAAAATAATCTCCAAGCTACTAATGATTACACATTCTATTAGAGGATGGAACTATTGTTATTGGGTTAGAGCTTCATATCATGATTTGTTGGGTTTCATGACCATTTTTTTCGAATAAGAAGGTGGGTCTCATTGTAACTCAAAAAATTCATTAACACTCTCCAATCTTATACTAATTAAAGGGACAAACATCTTCTTGACCGTGAGATTTTGATCTAATATATATTTTTTTTTTCTTTTCTTTTATCGTAATAGTATTCGTACTATATTATTTCAAAATATTGCAGTGTTTTTTAATATTCGTACACCATAGAATTTAAATACAACGTCTAGAATCAATACAATACATATTATTATTCAATATGAAATGAATTATGTATCATACCATATTGTATAATTTAACTTAAAAGCACAGTATCAGCAAACTTATCAAGTACTTAAAAAATATCAAAATCATGATTAAGACTAGGTTAAACTGTACATTAAATTTCATTTTTGTCCCTGATTTTTAAAATGTCCTATAATGAGTTTTCAATTTATTAAATTGTCTCAAAATATTCCTTAGAGCGTGAGCATTATATGTAATTTAGTGAGATTTAATTTTGTAATCTTTAACGGAAACAACTTTCTAGAACGTAACTAATGTCTTTTCTGTTGAGATTTTTAACAGTTGTAAGGACGAAAAGATTAGTTTGAAACAATTTGATATATTAAGGACTCATACTGAGATATTTTTTAAGGACTCATCCTGAGATATTTTAAAAGATATGGAGCAAAATGATATTTAACTTATAGTTTAGGGACTAAAAATATTTTTAAGAAAAAGTAATAAATGGGTCTCTTTTGTTTGTTTCTACTTCGTAAATTGCTCCAGTTTCCCTTCTCGTCTTCGTCTCTCATTTTAGATCTCCTTCTTCTGGTAAATTGCTTCGTCAACCATTCCATTCTAATGGCGACCTGCTTTGCTCCTCCTTTGTCCTTCTCTGGTAAACTTCTTCCTCTCGCTCTTTCATTGTTTATTTAAATTTCCTTTTGCTCATTATTTTTTCATTTCTTCCTGAGAAGCTCGTGATTCGACACCAGATCATAGAATTCATTAGAGAAACTTTACGCATGCCAATTTGAATTTGTAGGTTTTGCAATTGAAGAAAATTAATAACAATATGGAAAAGGACGAGGTTGTTCTTACTCTCAATTTAGGATTTGGAAAACAGGATTGTTGTATTATTCTATGATAAATTTCTTAATTTCAATACTGTTTTGATTTGATATTTACTTATTTAAATATGTATATATGTGTTTGTGTGTGTGTGTATAGGCGGATCTCAGCTGAAAAGGCGTGAGCTTTGTTCAGGCAAGTCGAATGCATTGGTGAAAACCCCAAAGCTCGCAATTCAAAGGAAATCGAGTCAATTGAAAACCACCCGCACTTTCTCAGTTCGTGCAGAATACCGGTAAGTCATTCTGGTTAAACGACATAATTTTCTATGCTATGAAAGCTTGCTGTTGTCGTTTTTGGGGATAAGAAACACGGATGAATAATATATGATGCCACACTGCAGAATAATAAGGAATTAAACTGGCTCTAAAATTGCAAAAAAAAAAAAATATATATATATATATATATATTATTTATGCTTTGAGGGTGAGGCCTTTATAGTATGGATTTTTTTTAGGAACAAAAAAAAAAAAAAGAAGAAGCATGTTGCTTTTTTATGGTTGGTTGAAGAAAATTGTTTCCGTTTCTTAACCAAAAGGGCGAAAAACAGTCAAATGGCTATTTGCCTTCATTTCAGATTATGACTATTAGTAATGGTTTCCCTTATTATTGACTATGCTATTGCATTTGCTTAATGTTATTGCAACACACAACATGTTACACTGCTCTCTACTACTTTGTAAAATATTAAATAATGCAAAAAAATAAAATAACAAAAAAACTTGCAAATGATTTTCTTTGTAAAATATTAAAACACTGCTCTCTACTAATAGGTTTCTTCTTTATTTTAATTATCTGCAGTGATGGTAATAGAGGAGGAGGTGGCGATTTCTTTGCTGGTTTTATTCTTGGAGGCGCTGTTTTTGGGACTTTAGCTTACATATTTGCTCCTCAGGTGATTCCATATACCACTTCACGCTATGAAATTTAGTTCCCTCTTCATCGGATTTCAATAAAAAGTATAACCCACAACTTTAACAACTATGCTTGTGAATGGTGATCTAGCAAAACTTTACATACAGAGGATATATGCATCCCACACAATTTAGTAAACATCTTACTTTTG
>NW_010357101.1:132595-189748 GCF_000414095.1 Morus notabilis
ATATATATTCGTAGAAGTGAGCTAGTTTGAATGTGATAGTCTTTGTTGGTCTAATATACAATTCTGCTCTCAATTAACGGTTGATTTTCCATTGTTTTATGGAAAGCAGAGAACCAGGCAGACGTTAAATGAAAAAATTAGCCAGCTCAATTCAGCAATCGACAATGTGTCTTCCCGTCTGAGAGGTGGAAACAATTCCCCTACAGTGCCTGTCGAAACTGATCCCGAAGTAGAGGCTACCATGTGATTTGCTAGACAAGGTTTCTGCATGCTTTTGGTGCCGACGGAATCTAAAGCGGTAAAAGACCCCAAAGATATTCATACACGGATATGTAACTAAGTGGTCTTGCCTTAATTTTGTTTTTCAGTACTTGGTCTAGTAGTCAAGTATAGTTGAACCTGCCATAACTTGTTTTGAATTTTGGATTATATATTGACAGTTGCTATACATCTCTGGCTTCTAGCAGTGCATTTGTTGATGGGATTGTGTCCTTTATTACTTCATTTGCCAAGTATATTTCATATCAGTTCGGAAATCTTTTGCACAGATAAGCACGCACAATCATTGGTTTAATTTCCATTTTATTATACTTATTGACAATTTCCTCCTGGTTATTCAGGATATCTAAAATACTAGAGATGACCAAGAATTTCTCAATGAATGAAAAAGTCCGGTTTCATAAAAGGGATATTTTCTTCTTTTTTTCTCCGAAACTGAAAGGATGTTTTCTTTTTAACACAAGGGAAATTGGCTTTTGATGTTTTCTTATTCCGTGTGTTTGTAGGCTCTTTATGGGGTGAATTACCAAAAAGAATCACACCTGATATATATATATGAGATTGTTCGTTCACTCAATCGAACTTTGATAAAAGTTGGAAATGACATCCTTTTGAGGCAAACCAAAGATGGCCGTTCTTATTACATTACATAATATCTATGTCGTAACCAACTTAAAACTAAATCTTTATAAGAACCTTTACACAATCTTCTTGCTCCAGCAGTTGAAATGCTCTGCCAATATCTGACAGTTGAACTTCATGAGTCAAAAGTTCATCAAGCTGGATTTCCTGCTCGGAATAAAAAAAAAAAAACAAACAAACAAACAAAAAACAAATAAACCAAAAAGGATTTCAAAATCCTCATCTGTTTTGATGGATTCTCAGAATGCATTTCAAATCGCATACATTTGAGACACAAAGGCAGATCCATATGTATTATATGCACACACAAAATGACATACATGAGAAATTATTCCGTGAACTAGGCGTGCTTTCTATAAATAGTTAATTGTCATCGTACTTTCTAAATAATTTCTAATAACAAGCATATATGTTCCATCAAATTGGAGCTAATGAAGATAATTTTATGGGGTTTAAAAAATATATGTTGGTAATTCACCTTAGTTTTACATTTTTCAATCACAATGGAAAGGTCAGTTTTGGTTTTGAGCCCTCCAAAAATGAAACCCTTCAAGGTTCTGCCACACAGAAGTGCAAGATGGTTGATTTGCAGGGTTGTTACATATGACAATCCAATTGCTATTGCTTTTCCTTTGCCCTGACCAGAAGAAAATATCACAGATAAAGAAGAAACTTGCAAAATATATATTATATTTTTTTTTTTGGGTTGTTATCATTAGTAATAACAAATATGAAAAAGATAGGTAGAGGTGTAAGCATACTAATTTAGTGTCTTCAAGGGCTTCATTGGTGAAGTTGGGGACGCCTGTGCACTCGAAGCAATAATCCACACCCACTCCACCAGTCAAATCTTTGATTAGCTGTGAAACAGATTTATCAGACTCATCAACAGGATTTATGAAATCAGTCATTCCAAATGCTTCTCCTTTTCCCTTTCTCTTCATGTTCTTGTCAATGCCAATGATCTTACTCGCTCCCCGCATCCTTGATCCCTCAACTGCTTGTACAAGTGATTGATT
Source organism: Morus notabilis (assembly GCF_000414095.1). Taxonomy (NCBI): domain Eukaryota; kingdom Viridiplantae; phylum Streptophyta; class Magnoliopsida; order Rosales; family Moraceae; genus Morus; species Morus notabilis. The sequence goes on from NW_010357101.1 coordinate 134,536, forward strand.
GTAAACTTTGGTGATCAAAATGAAAGAAATGAGAAGATATAACTTAGAGTAAACCTGTTAAAGCACTTTATACCAAAAATGATATAACTATATGCGTGGTAAAAGTTCACAAAAAAAGCAGAGAGACACCAATGTATTTTTTTGCTTGTGCTCCAAGTAAAAGTAGTGGTCCATAGTTCTAAACTAAGCTTAAATCCTAAAAAGTAAAACGAAAGCGCACCCCTAAACCAACAGCACCGAGACCAATGACGGCGACGGAAGACCCAGTTTGAACCATAGCCTCTTTCCAAGGAGCTCCAAAACCAGTTGAGAAGCCACAAGAGAGAAAACTAAGAAGGGGAAGTTGTAAAGAGGCAGGGTCGACTTTTAGGACATAGTTAACATTTACAACCATGTACTCGGACCAAGTCGAGCATGAAAATGTATGGTACAACGTTTGGCCTTTGACAGACATTCTTGAGGTCCCGTCAAGCATTAAGCCACTCACGTCCATTGGATACTTGAGGCACAAGTTTGTACTCCCTGACGCACAGTTCTCGCAGTCCCCGCATTCCGCCACCATGGTTGGGATCACCACATCTCCTTCTCTTAGATCCGTTACTTCCTCGCCGATGCTCTCCACCACGCTGCGCATTATTCAACTTCATTAAGAAGGAAAAATTTACCAATTAACAATTAACAATACTCATATATATATATATATATATATATATATATATATAAATGTGGAGCTTACCCTATCCCCTCGTGGCCTGGGACTCGAGGAAAAAGAGGCTGCAGATCAACACGATGATGAAATACAAGAAATCACCACATATATATTATAATAAGTAATCACTTGGTGACAGATATAATAGGATATGAATATGATAAGGAGATTGATTGAGAGAATTACAAATAAGGTAATCATGAAAACTGACTGACAAGAGGGAATCCTTTGGTGCACAAGACGTGATCAGTGTGGCAGATACTGGCATAGAGCATCTTAACTCTAACTTCCCACCGTTTGGGTGGTTCCACTTGTATTTCTTCCACCTTCCCTTCCTCTCCCATTCCCCAGCACACCACGCCTTCATACATTATCCCAAAAACCCAAATGAAGAATAATAATAATAATAACAATAACAGATTGCCATTAGCTCTTCGTGAACTCTAATATATATATATATACACACACACGTGTTTTTCACAAATAAGAGCTCCACTCCAAAAAGTTTAAGAAAAAGAAAGAAAGAAAGAGTAGTTAGATTAATTGTATCATTTTCTTTGAGCAGAAACAATGACAAAGATGAATAGGAACACAGAACATACCTTTGCATGTTAGGATTTGTGAGGTGTGGCTTGACATTATAATTGGCCTCAGCTTTTTAATTTGTTGTTCACTCACACAAATTGCAACACAGAGTCACTTTGTTCTCAAACTGGATACATTATATATATATATATATATATATAGTTGTATAAAATGGGATTGGACTAAAACATAGACAGACAGACGGTGCCGAATGCATTAATTTATAAATTTTGTGATTTAGCTATCGAAATAGACTTTTACTTTTATTTAATTTAAGAGATAATAAACTATCATTAGGGGTGACAATTCGTGTCACGTGCCGTGTTCGTGTCATGTTTTGATCATTTTTTTTTTAAATTTGCAGTCAACCCGAACACGATCCGTGACACGAAATTTTTTAAAAACCACAACACGAACACGACACGACCAATTTACAAGTTGACACCCGTGACACGAAATTGACCCGTGAATCCGAAATTGACACGAAAATTGTATACTTTTATTTAGTTTTTTACATATTAGAAATAACTTAAAATTCATAACACATTAAATTACAATAACATCCATTAAAATTAAGCAAATAATAGTATAAGATTTTGAGTATAACTATCATGATATCGCAAGTTCATAATAAAATTTAAAATATGTAATGAAAAATATATGTATTTTTTAATTTTTTACGAGTTTCGTGTCGTGTTCGGGTTAGGCGAGTCCAACTCAAAATTAACCAGTGTTTTTCGTGTCAATTTCAAGTCGATCTAATTCTAATCCGAACATCTTTTTTCTCAATTTTAACCCGTAAAATTTGTGTCACTTTTAAATCGTGTCGTCGTGACCCATATTACCAGCCCTAATCATTTCATTTAGATCTGAGATGAGATATCATCCAAAATCTAGCGCTCTCCATCGGATAAGTCAATGTCAAACATTGAAGTCTACGCCCACCCGGCCATTCTAGACTTTTGCGTACCATAAATAATTACGGTACATCCTAACTACCTACCATGTTTGTTTGGTAGTATATGTATATGTATTGTATTGAATAAGCTCTATATTTATTTTATTAAGTTATGTATGTCGTATCCTTATAATTTAATACGTTGATTGGTTTCATAAAATGTTAAACTAAATAATCTAATGCAATGTTAGTTGTACTTTTACATTATACTACCTGGTAATCAGATGTAACAACGTAGGTAATTGGTTGGTTTTTACCACACAGGTATCCAAAGCCCAGTATATGTTCTTTGTTTAAAAGCCCAACCAAGCCATCAATTTTCCACTTTGGGCATACTACAAGTAGTTAACTACCATTAGCATTTGATAAAAGCACTATATTGACTAAATACATAACATGAAAAATTATACCTTTGTAACTTATTTGCCTCAATTCGGTTGTGGAAGTTCTCGGTTGGTCTCCCTAAAAAATACATATTATAAATATAAAACATCTATTTTCTCTATTTAAAGGGAAGTTTCTCCGGCATGATTAATTTTTTTACTTTTAAATTTAATTTAAATTAAAAAAAATATACAGAATAAATAATTTTTAATATAAATTTAACAATCGAAGAAAACAAAATTATCAATAGTTTTATTTTTCTAGGTTATACGGGAGAGACTCCCAGAGCTCAAAAATGGGATATTGGGAAGGAAGACTCCGCATGGCCCAATCTACACTTTTCCAGTAAAGGGACCCAATCTAGATTGTGGGGCCCAAATCTTCTTTCTCCAACAAAAAGAGACCCAACAGTTCCTTTTTTTTTTTTTCCTCGGTAATTTATTGTTAATTTCATCAACAGTCTTTCAAAATTCGAGATAGATATCCTTAGATTTTTTCCTTTTTTTAACACATATTCAGCATCTGCTTCAAGAAACCCAGTATTGATTATGATTCACCTTCATAAATATATGAACTTTTTGAGTAGCTGATGGCTGAGGAAGAAGGCAGCGCCAATTCCCCCAACAAGGTGCCCACAACAAAAATTCAATCTTTTTCTTTTTTTCTTTTTTTTTTTAATTATTGGCGAACTGGGTTCGTTCTGAATTCTGCTCAAGAGTTGTCTGCTCTTGGATTTTAAGGATTTCACTTTCTTTTCTATTTTCCTCTTTTGGGTTAGCTGAGAAACGTTATTATATAAACATTTTCCATTATTAATGAAGAAACTGGCCAAGATACATGGAACTTTGTAATTGTAAATAGAAAAGGAACCCGAGATTAGAAAAAGTCATTTTTTTTGGGTGGTGGGGGGTGACTTGTGGCTATAGAATTGTGTTCATTTGAGTGGCTTCTTATCTCATTGATCATTGTTTATTGCTGTTATGCTGGTTTTTTTTTTTTTTTTTCTTTTTTTTGGGCAATGGCATTGGTAATTGGTTAAATGGAGTGAAAGCCAATGTCGCCTCTTTTTGCTTCGCTACTTATAGTAACTCAATCGACTTAAAGAACTGGATTTGCTGCCTATATTGTTCACTTTTCTGTGGTTTAATTCTTCATTTCTTTCTTAAGCCTAATGCAGAGTCAGTGCTTCTGATACTATGCGAACGAAGCTTTAGTGGAATCATAGTTTATGATCTTACAATGGTGTATAATGCAACAATCTATGTTGTACTCCATAATAAACTTGTACGCCAGCTGTTGATACTTGTTCCAGTGGTCGTCTCGGTTTAGAGTTTGTTAGATGAGGTGATTGATTGAGATTCAAAATCAAAGGTGTATTGTGTTTCAAACCCATGAGACACTTGCAAAACCGGCTTGCAAGCCACGCTTACACATTGCAAATTTGCACACATTGTTTCCTACACGTTAAGAATGTAGATTTCGTTCTGATTGTTTAATGTAATACAAGGAAGTCTAATGAGGGACTTTTGAATTGGTTCAAGGATTACTACAAAGTTTTGGAGGTTGCTTATGATGCAACTGATGAGAATATCAGATTAAATTACAGGAGGCTGGCGCTGGTTAGTCATTCATCTATTTTCTGTACGCTTTATATTCGCTGGTGGTTTTACATAACTTTTGCAAATGATGTTTTATGTTTTCTCTAACTTCTTATCACAAATGGGTGTGATGTTGAGGAAATCTTTGTAATTTCGGTAATTGGCTATCAATAGAAGTGGCATCCTGATAAGCACAAGGGTGACAGCGCCGCTACGGCAAAGTTTCAAGAGATCAGTGAAGCTTACAAAGGTAATTCTAATGGCTGGAAAGTACAGGTCTAACTTCTTCCACCATTCTTGGTACTTGCAGGATTTAGAATTTAGAAGAAAACAAACCAGTTTATTGTCCTCAATATCTTCTATTAAGCTCCGGGAAGGTTGAAACAAGTGATTTGTTCAATTCAAGTTATAAGTTGAAGGTCGTTGATTGTGTGTTGAGTTAGTAAACACCTGCCTGGACTGCTAATGTTTTTAAACGCGCGGTGAATTAATGGACATGTTGCTGGGCTGGTAGTATATATTGAGTACCTTCTAGAAGATAAACATGAAAGTTAAAATCATCTTGTTAAAAACGTCCATTGTTATTGCTGGTGCGTTCCTTGAGAAACTTCTTTTTCATTTCATCATTTCTGGTGCAGTGTTGAGTGATCCTGCTAGGAGACTTGACTACGATTTTACCGGTATCTACGAGATTGATAAGTATACCATAAGGGTATGAACTTTTTTTTTTTTTTTTTGCTTATCAATTAACATGTTATTGGGTAATTGAATCATATGTAGTGTTTTTAAGAAATATGGGATGAAAATTGCAGGAATATCTTGCGAGGTTTAAAGGAATGATATTGACGTGCAACGGGCTCGGTATTAGTCACACACCAGTATGGTAATGTTAATTAAAGTAAAGGCAAAGTTTTTATTCCACAAATGAAAGAAGAAGTGTTTTATATATAAAACAACCAACACATACGCAATTTATGTTTATATCAAATGGCAGGACAGAGCAGCTCAAGGAAGAAGCTGATCATGAGCAAATGGATAAATAAGGTCCGAGTGTTGTAAGTAAATTGTAATTGTACATTTTTTTTAGCATTAGAGCAGGAAGAGAGATAGCAGAGAGTGAATGCCTTGATTTATGATTGATATAAATGATTCAGAATTTCAGTTCAAGAGATATCAGAACCATCACCATTAGCATTTGCATTAGCAATACTAGTACACATAATAATAAGAAATTAATATAGAATACTAGTATGATGATGAATGGAGAAAGGAATGAATGTGGTCGAGAAAGGTGAGATGGTGAGGCCTGTCTTTGCGGGGGACGTAGCCAGTGGCCACCTCTTTGGAGTAGGAAGGGAAGCCTTTCCTTCCGTCCTTGTTCCAAAGCTCCATGGCGAAGCTGCTGTGAGCGAAGTAAGCCTCCGCTGCCCTTTTACCGCCATTATTATTAGGATTTTCGACGGAGATGGGAAGCCTTTGGTAGTGGCCTTTGGAGGTGCCCTCGAGGAAATCGAGGCGGGAGAGGGCGGCGGCGGAGACGGAGTAGAGCTCGCCGAGGACGCGGTGGTGGCCGGAGCCGGGGAGCTTGAGGAGGAAGGGAACGCGGTAGGGCCCGCAGACAAGGGGGTAATTGAGGGACGTGCGGTAGTTGCCGAGGAAGACGGCGTCTCCGGTGGCGATGAGGTCCTCCATCAGGGAGTGGTTCGAGAAACCTTTCTTCAGCGTTCCGTACGTGAATATATAATAATTTCTCACTTCCTCCTCCTCCTCTTCCATTTCCATTTTCCCTCGTCCTAGGTCTACTCCTACCATTTTTCTTTTGCTTTTTTTTTTTTTTTTTTTTTTTTTTTTTTTTTTTTTTTTCAAGAGAGAAAGAGGAAGTAGCTTTGCCTTGGTCCTCTTGGTCCGGCCACGAGCGAACAGCGCCTTTTCTATTTATTTATAGCTGCTACTTTTCTTCCTCTCTTTTATCACCTTTCCCCTTTTTTCGGGTTGTTTTCTTTTTTTAATTTTCAAATAAAATTAAAAAAAATAAAAGCTTATACAACAACAATAAGTGCAAGTATTTTCAGCGTAAAAAAAGAAAAAAAACACCCAATAATTGTAAGTGTATATGATGTATCTAAACAATAATTATTAATTACAACTTAAAAAAGCCAAATCTTCGACTACGAATAAATGCATAAAAAATCGTCCGATTGCCCCAAATATTTAAGTATCGAAATTGGCAAAGCCACAAAAACTGAAACTTTTTTTTTTTCACTTTTTAGAGCACTGCTGATGATCTGATATTAGTTTAGGATTCACCGGCAAAGGCTGAAGTCATGCATTTGGAATTTGGATGGTTGGGACGTTGATTGATTACAGAAAAAAAAAAAAAAAAAAAAAAAAAAAAAAAAAAAAAAAAAAAAAGAAAGAAACAACGCGATTTTAGTTGGAATTTTTAAAAGGTGCTCTGATCGTTATATGCCCATGATATGCACACAAATTTTTTAGTTTAATCGAACTGCGTCTCTTGAGGCTGATTGATGGCCACTTTAGGCAGCCTCCTTCCAAATTATTTACCTGCAGGCGGCACTCTACAAGAAGTAAAAAGATAACCCCAAACAAGTACAACCAAAGCCAAACACAACAACAAAATCAAACCAATTCTTATGTAGAATTTTTCTCTCTCTCTCTCTTTTTTTTTAACAGGATTATCTGACGTAGAATTAAATGCAAGAATCACGGGAGTCACAGATGCCATTATTGTTGTCGCACTCGCACTGCTGCTTGCTCACGGGCCTTCAAAAGCCCACTCGTAATGGGCTTTCCAAACCACTTCTCGCTATAAACTAACTCATTTCTGGGCCAACTTTGTGGGCTTTCTCTTCGAATCAATGCTTATGCATGCATAGCCCAAGCAACCCACTTACAAACTTATTGTCATTACATTCTGCCCCCTTTGATCATGTTATTATAAGCATATCATAGTTGATATTCAACTCCAAAGGCAGTTTAGTAGATGCAATTCTTCCAAACCTTTTTTCCTGTGCAGGCGCCTTTTTTTATTATTTTTTATTTTTTGAAAACCCATGTGTGTTTTTGCATCATCATCCGTGTACTGAACGCGTTGGCTTTTTCCCCTCCTAATAATTATACGCCGCTGAAAATGACCAAAAATGAGAAAGTGCAACAAAAGTAAGTAGATTCGCTTTAGGAAAAAAAAAAAAAGATTCATTGCACACCGCAGGTGTAGCACAATCTCGTTTATTTCGCTGATTCGAGTTTAGAATTCGAGTTTTGCTATAGTAAAAAGCTCTCAGAATCAGTCACATCTAACTTTTTTATCACAGTAAAAAGCTCTAACATAAAGTCACATCTCAACTTGAATTAAAAACTCGAATCAGCGAACTAAACGTGACCTTTGAGTTTGTGTTTGGGTGAACCAAAACTTAAATTTGTATTTAGATAGTATTTTAATAAAAACTCAATGGTGATAAAAACTTTTAATAGGGTATATAGGTAGGGTTTTATTCATCTTTTCATTGTGAATGCATAGAAAAAATTATCCGGTGAACTCATTCTCTAATAAGTATCCGGTGAACTCATCAGAGAGATATTCTCCACCTCGATCGGATCGAAGTGCCTTTATAGGTTTACCCAGTTGCTTTTCCACCTCAGTCCGAAACTCCTTGAATTTATCAAAAGTTTCACTTTTGTGGCGCAATAGGTACACATAACCATATCTTGAGTAATCGTCGATAAAAGTGACGTAATACTCATACCCTCCTCTTGCCTTGATGTTCATGGGACCACAAACATCACTGTGCACAAGTTCAAGAACATCTTCAGCCCTATTGCCTTTAGACCCAAATGGTCTTTTGGTCATTTTGCCCTCCAAACAAGATTCACATTGGGGTAAGGACTCAACCTTTAAAGAACTTAAAGGTCCATCCTTTACCAACCTCTGTATCATAAATAAAACGAAAAAATTATGACATTTTTAAGAATAGAAAAAATATTATTCATTAACTTGAGTTTGAGTTTAGAAACTCGAGTTGAAGGGAAAATTTGAACTCAAATTTAACCCCAAACTTGAGTTCAAACTTAAATTTAAACTCAAATTTAAATTTAAATCTTATAAAAGAACATAAACTTAAATAAAACTGTAACTCAAATTTAAATTTTTTTGAGTTTGGTTACAAAACAACGAGCCTAAAATCATCATTTGTGGGTAGGCAAAGGATGCGGCGCGCCAAAATTCCACAAGTAAGGCCACCTCACCACTGTGAGTTTATCCAACAAATGGCAACTCCAACACCTGGCCCTTTGTACTCTTCCTCTCTCTCTTTTATGGCTGATTCTGCTCCCTTCTTCTTTAGTATCATGTGTGTCCCTCCTTTCATCTTCCAAGTGTCTCATGGGCTTTTTTTAATTAACACTTTTGTTCGCTGATCGATTTAAAACAAAAAAAAAAATCATCATAGTTTTAAAATACTCGCAGGTACTAAATGAGTAATTTACACATATATAAATAATAGTAATATATTATAATAGTAACAATAATACAAACAAGTGGTTGCTTAAAAGAGACGTATCTATTAATTATCCGGTTGAGGTTCGGAGGGAGGGTCGGGTTTAGACTTTTAAGCCCCCCCCCCCAAAGACAAGCACTTGCTAGTTGCTACGACCACCCACCATTCCGAACACAAAAACCAAACATAAATTATAAAAACAAAAAAGTAGTCCACCTTCTCTCTCTCTCTTTAAAAGTCTAGCAAGCAACCAACACCACACAATTACCAAAGCAAATAAAAAAAGAGAACAACTTGGGGGGCATGGATGATCAAGAACCCACCGTGAGAGAAATCAAACCTAAAAGCAGAAGAATCATGGTTAATTATCTACACAAGTCTTTTCTTATAGCTAATTATGTATGTATATTGAATGAGTTTTGTTGTTTGTTTTTTTTTTTTTTTTGAGTGATATAATTGTTATTGTATGCTTTCTTAGGGAGGAGGAGGTCCTGATCATCAAGAGGAAAAGGAAGAAGAAGAAGAAGAAGAAGAAGGAGAAGAAATGAAGTGGCCGGCGTGGCTGAGACCACTTCTGAAAACACAATTCTTCGGGCAATGCAAGAGACACGCCGAGTCATGCAACATGTTCTGCTTGGATTGCATCAACGGCCCTCTCTGCTCTCTCTGCCTCTCTAATTCTCATCCTCACCATCGCACCCTTCAGATTCGAAGGTCATCTTACCATGACGTCATTAGAGTCTCCGAGATTCAGAAATATTACGTCGACATAACCGGAGTTCAGACCTACATAATCAACAGCGCACGAATTGTTTTCCTGAACGAACGGCCTCAGCCTCGCCCTGGCAAGGGCGTCACCAACACCTGCCTCGTCTGCCATCGCAATCTCCTCGATTCCTTCTCTTTCTGCTCTCTCGGTTGCAAGGTCGGTCGGACGGTCTACTCTTTTCTTTACTACTATTCAAATTATATCTTCTTCTTCTTTTTTTTTTCTTTCAATATTGTTCATTCAGTTAAATTTGTTGGATTGTGTGCTTTGATTAGATTGTGGGGACATCAAAGAACTTTTGGATGAACAAAATGCGAGCCAAGATGGCCGAGGGTGGTTCCGATGGCGAAGAATCGGCCAGCAGCAACATCACCAACTGCAACAATCCTAGTTCTTATTCTAATTCTAAGAACGCAATGATTCAGAGCTTTACGCCGTCGACGCCGCCGCCGACCGCCACCACTTACAGAACGGCCAAGAGAAGAAAGGGAGTCCCCCACAGAGCTCCAATGAGTTCACTTATTCTTCACTTCTAATTCCAAGGTACTAATTATTAACAATATAAAAAATCATATGTTGTGGCTTTATAACAAGAGATAGTCCCACTCTCACATTAAACATATATACAGAAAGAGAGGGTTTTCACTTTTCCACACCTGAGCCCTGTTCCCATCCTTTGAGGCCGGTGCTGGAAAACCATTCCTACCTTTTCTCTTTTATAGCAAAATGGACGACAATATACAGTATACTCTTTTTCTTTTATTTTCTTTTCTTTCCTGTAAATATATATATATATATATAATGTAATGGATAAGTTATACAAATTGAGCAAGTATTTACTACAACATATACATATATACATATATATATATATAGTTGTGTAATAATAGGTGTGTTTGATGCTAATTATTGTACATACTGTTGTGTATACAAGCTAGAACTCCCCCCTGTAAAATTGTTGCTGAATAAAACTTGGCTGTGTAGCAAAATCAAACTCATTGTATTCATAGAATGGAGCTTCCTTTTGGTACTCGGAACGTGTTGATGCTTCATGCTTGTGTATCGCCAATTGCTATGAATTATGATCTTCTTCTTATCCAATGGTTATACAATCTGTTCATTCCCACCTACATTTAATTGGTGTAAATTTGCTGCATTCTCAATCCTTTTATTCTCATTTAAAAAAAAAAAAGAAAGAATATGAATACAATGTAGGAATAAAGACTAAGGGCCACAGTATCGTGAAAATGATAAAAATGTGTAAAACATCGTTAAAAAAAGAATCAAATTAAATTAGAATTAAGATGGAATGTGAAGTCAAAGTTAAAATGTTTTAGCTTGGAAGGTAGTAGGAGGAGAAATAAGAGGCATACATACGCGTGGAATTTGTGATCAAAACAAAGAATAGAAAAGGTGGGAATTGCATTTGCAACGTGAGAAGGAAGGAAAGATACTCAATTCTGTAATGGGATTGAGATCGTAAGGCTTCAAATAATTGCGGTCACTGTCTTAGATTAATCAGACGCCACGTGTCCCATTAGCTTCAATAATTCTTCAATAATTCTTCCGTAGTAACCCCCGTCAATTAAAATATTATATTTGTATATATGGATTTGGATTGAATGCACCACCCATCTTTTGCGTTGTACTTTGTTGAACAAAACAACCATTATGACAATAGAAAAAGACCGTTGACGTTGATATCTAATCTAATCTAATGTTACATTATGCTGCATACATTTCGTATACTATTATTTTTCTTATCTTGGTTTTCTTATAATATTCTCGCCAATGTGCAGATATATATATATAAGTCGTTAATATTCTTAGAGAAGATGCAAAGTGAATATGGATGAAAAAGCTTTGCAGGAAAATAACTGAATGAATCAATATAATTATAACGCAACTTGTGTAAGATTCCAAACTATTTATTTCTTCTCATGTAATTTTTTGTTTTCTAGTCTAGAAAAAGAAAAGGGAATCGGATTCCCATTGGGTTATAAGAAAATCTAATACGGTGAGTGGTGGCTCTCAACATCCAAGCGGATCTCATGCTTTTATGTTTATGCGCGCGCGCGCGCGTGTATATATATATATCCCTTCCCGTTCTGAAGTTGTTGTTAGGACAGGGGGAAGACGCTTAATTGCGTTTGGGCATAGCATATGGAAGTAGTGTCAGTAACGAGGTATTGTTACACACTGTCTCTGGGAAGTTATTGATTTTTTCTTTCTTTTTTTTTTTTTTTTTTTTAAATGATTTTTAAATCTCAAATAAAACACGCCTTTGTTTTTTTTCCATATAATAATAATGAAATAAGTCTTGTATACATTTGGCATAGGAATTTTTTTATGGCTTCACCAGTGTTGATGTTGTTACAGTAGTGATACACTTAGGTGCATGGCCAATCAATCAGTTGAGAGGGAAAAGAGTTGAGTGGGACGCACTGGGACTGCAATATTGGGACGTTAAAAGGAGAAAGATGTGAATGGGATCCATGGAATATGGATGCTGTAGGACTTAAGTATTAGTACTGCTGAATAATACGATTGTATTAATTGTGTTTGTGTTGGTGTCGGGTCCACTAACACTTGCTCCACCCGTAGCAGCTACAGCGAGCATTTGGGGCAGTTTATGGATAGGGTTAGGGGGGTCCACCCTTTTCAATGAAACTTTGCCTAAGCCATGATGTCACTTTGTTACTACTTTAGTTGTTTCTGCTCTTCTACACATGTTTAGATTAGATTAGATTGTGCATATCCATCCTCCACATGCTGATGATGCTCTCTCCTCAGTCCTCTCCCTCTTTTTATCTGCTGCTGCATTAATACTTGCACAAGGTGAGGATCTTACGCTTTCCATTTTGAATAAAGTGTTTTTTTTTTTTTCTTTCGAGTTTGGTCAACCATTATCACCAAACTATTCATTTTTTTTCCTTTCCTGAATGCTGAGAGTTCCATCAGATAGACATCATGGAGTGTTTGACATTTTAATTTTCTAACATTATATAGTATGTGAGCTAAAGCTCTTGTTTGATTAGAAAATAAAAAATAAAAAAAGTGAAAGAAAGGAATTGGTGGGAGAATACTAGTTAATGAATTTTAAAACTTAACGCTAATATTTGCAAGGATTTGGGCAAAGCGGAAACCTCCCTAGAGTTTTTTAAGGTTTTATTCCCTCTGCGAATTTAAGTTAAGATACGATATTTTTTAAGAACTTTTAATTATAATAAAAAAAGTTACGATCTGGTATTTTCTAAAAATTTTTAACTGTAGAAATTTTAAAATTAAAAACTCGAATAGATGAAATAAATGAGACTTTTACTATGATCATTTCAAAAATTACAAGGATTCCATCACACACCTTTTCTTCCTTTTAATTTTCCCCTGCCAAACACGGCCTAAACGCCCCTTTTATCTTTGCTACAGAGTTTTGGAGTCTTGATCACAATGCACGACATTGATAAAGTCCACATCAGGGCCTTTTTTTTTTTTTTTTTTTTTTTTTTTTTTTTATGCTATACCGTTGGGGCCATATATATAAAAGACCATAAGCTTGTAAACGTGTCAACTAGTTGACCATTACAATTGTGGTTACATAAATACATCTATCAATAATCAATAAAGAAAAGAATAAAGATTCAAGACTACTGGTGCCTCTTCGAGAGACCAGACACCAGACATACGAGATGATAGCTATGAGAAAAGACTCACAAATTGGCAAATCAAATTACTGCCATGAACTTTCATTAATTTGTTCTTTCTGTTTTTGCCATCAAAAGAATTGTTCAATTTACAATGTCGTGTACAAACATATGAACACATAATAAATTCCGATAATTCTATGACAAGGTAGCATAGCAAAAAATTTACCCTACCGGTAGTACGCAGTTTTGCAGTGTCAAATTTTCATTAAGTTTTGTTCTTGTATAAGTACGACGTGAATCTGACAGTCCAATACTGCTTAGCACTGTAGGGTATTTTTTAATATCCTACCATAGAATTGTCAAATAAATGCATGTACTGAAGAGATTTTCCTTTTTGGGTTTGACAATCAGCCAAAAAGGATCTAAGCTGCACCTGATTAGAAGCTGGATATATGATCTGAACCTACATCTGACTGAACACTGGAACTATCAAGATGGAATGCAAAGGATTCTGCCAACTTTACTGCATCCTGAACTCTAAGTCGAGTACCCTGTTGCCCAACAACAGTGGCCGCTATTCTAGCCGCTAATGTACCCATTCCTTTCAGATCAGACACGCCTCGCAAGATACCATACAATATCCCGGATGCATAAGCGTCGCCGGCACCACAAGTGTCGATCGGTACACATGGAGAAGGCGGGACATATACAGCTTCTCCTTTAACACCAATGTAAGACCCTCTTGGTCCATCAGTAACTGAGACTAAGGGAACGAAGTGGCTTAGATACCTTGTCACTGCAATGGGACTTTCCTTTGGAGAAAAATCACATAGAGCTCGAGCTTCATCGCTGTTTGCAAACACGACGTCCGCGTAGTTGCCAACAATTTCCCTGAGCATAGCCATATATGAATGAAAAAGATGTGGCTCATATTACTAAATAAAGAGCTTGTTTTGGTGGGAAAGAAAAGTGGAAGGAGGGAGAGGATTAGTAGAACAATTTTGAGTTTTGTGGTTGTTTTGATTGAGTTAGTGATTTTGAATCCTTCAAGGATCCCCAATTTTTTTCAACATAGGGAGATTAAAAGAGGAAATCCATACTAAACACAATAAGGAAAAAGGTTATCTCTTCCTTTCCACTTACCTCTCTTTTCTTCCTATAGCTCTCTCTCTCACACACAAACACCAAACAAAGCCTAAAGCTGAGTGTAACATGAAAAAGAGAAATGAGAATGCTCTCATCTCATGGTACATTCAAACTTTTCATACATATCTATGCTCAAATTTCATATGTAAATGAAGGAACAAGAAGAGCGTACCAGAATTCATCATAGTGTCTCTCAATGCAGGAGACGTCGGATGCTGTGACGGCGACAAGGGAACCGCTCCGGCACGCTTCCTCACATGCTTTTTTTATTGTTTCAATCGTATCAGGAAGCTCAAATAAATACCCTTCAACTACAAGTATCTTTGTGCTTGAAATCATGCTAGAAAGGCATGGATCGAAGTTAATGGTTGATGATGTACCCTAGCAACGTAAAGAACATACATCAAGAACTCATTTGATCCGCATATCATAAGAAGTGTAAACGAGGACATGTTTCCCAGAATGTAATCTCTGTACCAAATTTGAAGTGCAAGAAAAATTATGACTTTGAGAGACATTTATTAAAAATGTTCTTCTCTCTGTTTCATGTACAACATTCGATCAAATTAAATTTGCAACTAATTATAAAGCTCGTTCTTGAATCTCGAGTGAGTTTCACCAGCAGAAATCTCCCCGCAAAAGTTTAATGGTGGTATCAGAAAATTAATGCACAAGCGTAGCATGGATAAGCACTAATAATTCGGAAGACTCTTTTTGAAATTCCTCTAAAATAGCGTGTTAGACTGTGTGGATATTATGGAATGTTTTAAGTACAAGAAGATAATTATTTGCAGAACAGAAAGTTTGACACCAAAAATAGAAAGAAAAAAAAAATGCAAATGCAATCCACAAGTAAAAATTGGTAAATATAATTAACCTGATAGGCCAACATAGTACGGTGGGCATCTGGGGTAGTGAGAACAATAACTGTCCCTGTGGTGCCATCCTTGATTGGTGCAGAAAGAAAGTGAACATTTGCACGCCGCAATTTTGCCCTATAAGAAATAAAAAAGTGGGTTTTGTTAATGTCAAAGGAAACAATTGGAAAAACTAGTTCTGGTTGTATTATAGGAAAAGAGAACGGAGTATTCTAATTTCCACCTGTAGAAGCCACCCAAGGGGTCACTGCCAACACTGCCGGCCATGGCAACATTCAAAGGAGGGCCTCCAACGGGAGAAATGCCAAGCCTCGCTAAGGCAACCAGACTATTAGAAAGGGATCCACCAGCTGCTGCTTTGTAGCTACAGCCATCCATTGCCCTCAAAACTCTGCCTCTCTCTTCGTGATTCACCACCTTCCTCGTTCCCTTCTCTAATCCCAGTTTCTCCAAGAACTTGTCATCAACCGTCCCAGAAAAGTCCACCTAAATCAAACCCGCCCCCATCCCCCCGTTTTAAAATAATCATACGATAATCTGATTTCGCTAATAATAATAATTAACTGTGAGCAATTGAAGAAAAAGTCAGATAGCAATACATACCATGGCTTGTCCAAGGCCCAAAACATCGAATCTGTCGGGCAAGAGGAAAGTGGCATGGGAGGTGTCGTATTGTTTACTTGTGGGAAATTGTTGTTGTTGTTGTTGCTGTTGTTGCTCCTCGTCGTTGTCGTCGTCGCTGGTGGTTTCATCGTCAGCTCTGAAGCAGTGGGCAGCGAAGGAGAGCCTGGGCAGCCTCCCTAATGGACGAGGGGTCCTTGTGGAAAAACAAAAGCTAAACGAACAACAAGAAGAACAAGTATTGGTATTGGTATTGGTAATGGTATTGGTGGAGGGAAATCTGTTGTGAGAAGGAGAGGGAGAAAAGGAAGAAATAGGAGGAGGAGGAAGAAGAAGAGAGAGAGACATAATGATGATGAAGTATTCTGTATTTATGTTGTTGTGGATGTGAATGTCAATTGTCAGGTCAAGTCGTGAGGGATTGAGATGGAGTCTGAGTGGTGGCTTGGCTTCCTCATCCACCACCAACACCAAGAAAACTAAACTCACACCGCCTCTCCCTCTCCCTCTCTCTCTCTCTCTCTCTCTCTCTCTTCTCTGAGTTGTTCTTGACTCTCTCTCTAGGAAGCTTGAAGACTCGGCCTCATGACCTTATCTCTTTTGAGTGCTTGAATGAATCTCCCACCCTGTGAGTGTCTGGTGTTGGGTTTCTTCTTCTTCCGAGTTCCCATTTCGCGCTTCACTTGTTGCTCTCATTTCATTGGCCCAACCCAACAGCAAGCCCAAATCGCTCGAAAGTTTTTAGTTTATCACGTATTTGTCCTTTTTTAAATCTCATTTTTTATTTTAATCCATTACGTCACTATAATAGTTATCGTTTGATTAGAGGATTCAAACCATGTGATTTGAACCATTTTTTATTTACATGAATTTTTTATGAGAAAAAATACTGTAGTGAACCATAAATTATGATTCGAATCAGGGAACGAATCTCTCTACTAAACATCCTCTAAGTGTCAACTATTAACAACACTCACTATTTTCATGTGCCCTTCAAAAAACACTATCAATGTCATGGTAGTGTGCCAAGTTACAGATGATAAACTGGCCGGATTTCTTCTGCGATTTGTGTTGATAATAGTCTAATGAGGTGTGAACTAATTCTTCTCAATATCAAAACACTTTTTAATTTCCTGACATTCTACCAAAGCTCTTGTTTATTGATCAATTTGCGTTTAATATACTTGAATACGGCTTTAATCCTTCTCGTGGACTATTATTATAAGGTCACAACTATCACCCATCTAAACACCTCTTATCAAAAATCTCCTCTTATCAATGCTGCTCATAATGACTTTATCAATTTATTTCGGTCATACACCATATTATCTCCACTTCTTTTTTTTTTTTTTCTCTAAATAATGAAATTCAAAGGAAGACATTATTTACTAAGTGAAAAATATCATTTAAGATATCCTGTAATTTAACATTTTTTCAATCTTGAACACTGTTTGAAAATCTCAGTGAGGTACTGTTCATTAAAAAAAAACGAGTTATTTTTACCCTAATGTCATTTTTGAGTCAGAGAATAACAAAAGGGCTATTTTGAATTCTTTTATTAAAACTGTTTTTTTTTTCCCTTGTGATGAGAGGTAGATCTGAATTGTTTTGATTTTATCAAAACAAAATGATATTTTGCCAATTTATTATATTAAATAAAAAAAGAAACGAATGTTTTGACACGTGTCTGAGAATGATTGGGAGTTAGAAGAAGAATCCTTGTGGCAATGTACTACTCTTAACTCCCCTCTCTCCCTTGGCCTTGTTCTATTCTCTATTCTATTATTCTCACACAGTTTGTCGATCGATCCATCTCCGCCATTTCCATCTTTCACAGGCGCAGACAAACAGGGGTAAGCCTTTTATTCCAACAATTTCCTCTTATTGCATTCTATTCTATGGAATGAATTTCACGACTTTGCTTTGATCTGATATTTTGTTGATCTGCTACAGAGGAGCTAAGGTATTCAGATTTCCTCTTCAATGGACCACGCTGAACTCACCACCGAACAGGTTCTCCTCTTAACTGTTTTATATTTCCTTTTTTTTTAATCTAATTTTCTTTCGCGTTTCCTCTAACTTCAATTTCGTAGTTTTACTGACATTACCAACTTATTACAGATCATGTTGTAGTTCAAAGTCTTCTTGATAATTAGGTTTAACAAAGATCTTTTCTTCTTCTTCTTCTTCTTCTTCTTTATTCTTATTATATTGTATTTTTTTATTATTTTCGAGAAGAGGGAAGAATATTCATTGAGATGGATTATGTTGTTTTCAATTGTCAATTGAGAAGGGGGAAAAAAAGCAAAAGAAAAAGAGATAGAGAAGGATTTGATTTTGGGTAACGAGTTACTTGAGGATTAAGAGATTTATGCCCATAAAAATTCTAATGCCATTCAAAACTAAGCTGACTCTTAGTTCTTACATTTTAAGGGATAATTATTATTATTATTATTTCCATATTTAAGGTTCTGAAGAGGGACATCCCATGGGAGACATACATGACTACTAAGCTCATCACTGGGACATGCCTTCAGCTGCTAAGGCGCTACGACAACAGATCGGAGAGTTACAGGGCTCAATTGTTGGATGACGTAACCTCTCTCTCTCTCTCTCTTTTTCTGAGTTCTGATCTGACCATCATTTTTTATTTGTATCTACTGTCTTCTCAAGGTTGAAAATTTATGGCTTTCCTCTCTGGTTGTTTTTCATTGTGCTTCGCCATATTCTTAGTTAATAAATACTCCTGAAATCGGCTGTGCAACAGTAGTTTCTTTTCATGTATTTTACCGTGATATTAACTAGTGGTTTTGATGGTGGCAGAATGGTCCAGCCTATGTTCGGGTTTTTGTTAGCATCTTACGTGACATCTTTAAGGAAGAAACTGTCGAATACATACTGGCATTGATTGATGAAATGCTTGCAGGTACTTATAAGTTTTTCTGGCCTTCTAATAAAATATTTCACCAATAAGCTTACCCGTTGATTATCTATTTTGTAGCAAACCCGAAAAGAGCTAGATTATTCCATGATAAGTCGCTTGCTGGTGAGGATACTTATGAGCCTTTCTTAAGGTATATATATTTTTGTGACTTGAATTAACTACATATAATTTTATTTTTCTAAGGAGCGTTTCCATTGTACCTGTTTGTTTAATTCTCAAATATGGTGCTCATTTCTTCTGCCAATGTTTGAGTCACTTTATCTTACCCATTCCAACCTGAAACACATGTATTGAAATTTATGTATCGGTGTTTTGATTCGATTTGTTAGTTATTTACCATTTATTCCTACTCGTAGTCATGATTGAGTTTGTTGAGTATTCAAAATCATTCAGTGATTTTGTCAATTTTCAGGTTGCTCTGGAAAGGTAATTGGTTCATACAAGAGAAGAGTTGTAAGATACTTGCTTCGATAGTGAGGTACTTTAACCATGACAGATTTTCTTTACAAAGTGGATATTTCTTGGAACTAGGCAAAAGCAGTTTCTTTTATTTTCTAAATCTGTATTCTTTTCCCTTTATGTTAATACAGTGCAAGGCCAAAATCCCAGGATGGCAATATTGCAAATGGGGAAGCGTCAAATTCAAAGAGAAAAATTACTACTGTTGACGATGTGTTGAAAGAAGGATTGGTAGAATGGCTTTGTGCACAGGTATGCTTTCAGCTCTGTGTTATTCTTAGAGCTTTGAACATGTCTGGTGCCTTATGTTGTATTCTCGTGTGTGGTGATTCCAACAAATAAAATGTTTCAGTAATTTTTGGACGGTTGCCAAACTGTTGGAATTTGTATTGGTCTAGAGCTACATGTTCAATGGGAAAATAATAGCCAAACATTGATTTATGATAAAAGTACATGTTTGGCTGCCCTTTAATTCATCCAATTAGAATTTTTCCGGTTTCTGCATATATGATACATATTAATCATACTGCAACCCCAACACCAACCTCCTGCTGTGGCCCTGATGATAAATTTCATCTGCAGCTGAAGAAGCCTTCCCATCCTAGTCGCGGCATCCCAACTGCCATCAATTGCCTTGCAACTTTACTCAAGGAACCTGTGGTTAGATCGTCTTTTGTTCAAGCAGATGGAGTTAAGTTGCTTGTTCCCTTGATTTCTCCAGCATCCACCCAACAGTCTATCCAGGTAACAATGACGACCAAATGGATGGCCACTGAGTTCCGTTCATTTTTACTCCCAATTTTTTTACGTCCGAATTCTGGAACAATTATTCCTAGATTCCACTTTGGTTTTTTACGCTTATATAAATATATCTTCAAGTAACATTTCTTTTCTTCTCTTTTTTAAAAATAAAAAATGAAAATAACCACAATTTTACTTTGAAACAGCTTCTTTATGAAACCTGCCTCTGTGTGTGGCTCTTATCCTACTATGAACCTGCGATAGAGTACTTGGCTACTTCTAGAACTGTTCCTCGACTCATAGAAGTTGTCAAGAGTTCCACAAAGGAAAAGGTACATTAAGTCTGCTTTCATGTCAATTATTTTTATAATATAACCATTCTGTCCTCACGAAGTTGTGTATGGTCATGCATTTGATGAATCAGGTAGTATTCAGAATTTTTGTTATCTTTCCTGTGGTATTGTTAGTTATGTTTTGTAATAGTTGGCGGATACTTGCACGTCACTGCATTGCAGATTTCAACCTTGACTTTGGCACCGTGCCTGTTATCTTATTGTTCTGTTTCACGTTAGTAATTTGTAATGACAATTTGGTGGTAGGTTGTTAGAGTTGTTGTCTTGACCCTTAGGAACTTGCTCTCCAAAGGGACCTTTGGTGCGCAAATGGTAGACCTTGGACTGCCACAAATTGTTCAGAGTTTGAAAGCACAAGCATGGAGTGATGAGGTGAGAGATCGAGAATTTCGTAACTTGTTCTTGCTTCTTAAATTATAAGATGCATATATTATTTATTTATTTATATTTTTATTGACCTTCTAGTTGATTTGAAAATTTTGATAGGATCTATTGGAGGCCCTGAACCAACTAGAAGATGGCCTGAAAGACAACATCAAAAAATTGCGCTCCTTTGACAAATACAAGCAGGAAGTCCTCCTTGCCCATCTTGACTGGTCTCCCATGCACAAAGATCCTGCATTCTGGCGTGAGAATGCTACCAATTTTGAAGAGAATGATTTTCAGGTGTCTCTCTCTTTCTCTCAGTTCCACGTTTCTCTTATGTCTTCTCGGACAACGAAATTGTCCTAGAGAAACTTGAGGCTTGGAAAAAGACTAATAGTTGGTGACCTTGTGTTGGCAGATTCTGAGGGTGTTACTCACTATTTTGGACACATCGAGCGATCCGAGAGCTCTGGCCGTTGCTTGCTTCGATCTATCGCAGTTCATTCAGCACCATCCTGCGGGCCGAGTCATAGTGACGGACCTCAAGGCAAAGGAACGGGTGATGAAACTGATGAACCACGAGAACGCCGAGGTTACGAAAAATGCGCTTCTTTGCATCCAGAGGCTTTTCCTGGGTGCCAAGTATGCCAGCTTTCTGCAGGCTTAAAATTAAACTAAGATTTTTCTTTGGTGAGGTCATCGGAGGCGGCCGTAGATTCTAATGTCCATCTCTCTATCATAAGAGAAGAAAAAGAGGATTTATTGTTAATGGCCAATTTCTGTAGATTACTAGAGGGCATATATATACACAACTATATCTAAATTTTATTTGACACATTATATAATCCAGATTCTAGGGGAATGTTCCTCCTTTTGTTTTTGCTTGAGGACCTCTTGTTAAATATTTGATTCTTTCTGTTATGCTGTGGAGTATGTTGGATTTTATGCTGCGGAATAAAATGAAATAAATGTTTCTGTGAGTTATTCTTAATTTTAGTGTATGTTTGATTTCAAATTTTTAATCAAAGTCTTCTTACGTGGTTCTGACCCTGAAAAGCAACATGTGTATGGCCTTTGCATTGGTGTGTTGTATGGAGAAAAGAGGGACCTTTTTGCGGTATTTGGAATTGTTCTTATTTTTATTTTTTATATTTTTTTAGAGAAAAAAATGAAAATAATTTTAAAATGACGTTTGTCACAATTAAAGATTAAAAACGAAAATGAAAACGATTTTTTAGTTTAGTATAAAATATGAGAGAAATGAAAAATGACTTTTAATCATTTTTCATTTTTTTGTTTTTATTTTCTCATCTCTTGTGCAAATAGAGAGAGACATTCATAAGTTTTTTTATACTGAAAATAATCTCTTGATAAAACTATCAAACACATTTTCAAAAATGATTTATGTCTTAGATTGAAAACGTTTTCATTTCCATTTTCATACAAAAAATAAAATCATTTTAGAATGAGTTCTAAACGCACTTTGTGCCAAAACTAAAAATGAGGTATGGCAGCAATTGTGCATATGATATGACAAAGGCTTAATTTGGTATTGTTGTAGATGTTAAGAAAATTACTTTTACCTGTGCTGAAAGAAAATGCAGTTATTACAAAAAATAACTAAGTATTTGGTAAACTATAATTATAGTAGCTGTACTGGTTCTAAAATTAATGTAATAGCGTTTGGTAAATTATGAGATTGAATTACTGTGGATAGTTAAAAATTACGACGATATTATATTATACTATAATATAATATATATAATTTATATTTATTGTAATATTTAATATAATAAAATAAAATTATTATTAAATAATATATTATATAATTATGATATAAAATATAATAATATTATTAAAATAGTTAATATAATTACAATATTATAAAACATAATATAATATAATATTTATTATATTATATTAAACAAATATATTATAATTAATATATTATATAATCATAACGTGTCTAATACATTATAATAGATAATAATATTAGAATTATAAGATTATATTGATATTTAATTTTAGCTGTAGTTGCCTTTGAGCTATTTCTGATTTTAGCTGTAGACTCTTCAAAAAATACTTTTGAGAAAATTTATCAAACACTAAGGGGTTGTTTGGTTGGGGGATTCGTACCCCGATTCGAATAATAATTCATGGTTCGCTACAGTGTTTTTTCACACACAAAATACACGTAAATCGAAAATAGTTCTAATCTTATGATTTTAATCTATGAACTAAACGTCTCTTAAAATTAGTTTCTACTTGTAGCAGAAGCTAATTTTGGAAGTGAAAAATAATATGAAACTCAGCCAAACAATGGTTGTCGTATGGAAGTTGATGCAATGCCGAATAACCTCAACAACGTCGTACGGTGAAAACGGTGGAACGTCGAATGGCAGAATGGCTTGGGCGAAGATGGTGAAAAATGGAGGGAAAAATTATGGACGTCACTATATCATATCATATCATATTTGTTTGTTTTTTTTTTTTTTTTAAAAAAGAAGAAGAAGAAATAAGAAAAACAAAAATGATAACTAAACAATTAAGAGGTTAGCAGTGTAGCTGGTCGTATGGAAGAAACTTTAAATGTCGTATAGGCGGATAGATGTCGTTTACCGTAAATAATGATATAAGAAAATCCGGTGATCGTTGAATCATGGTAACGGTGGGTGCTTTGAGTGAGTGAGTTGAGTGGTGAGGACTGAGGAAGAGCAATGGAGAAGGAGAAAAAGAGTGAGAGAGAGAGTGAAGAAATGAAGAAGAAAGTGTGCAAGAGATGCAAAGAATCGTTCAGCCCTTCATCAAACACTCGTTCCTCATGCCGATTTCATCCTTCTTTCTTCGTCTGTCGCCGCCACGATGACCAGAAAAGGTATCTCTTATTTTCCGATTTTTATTGTAATTTTTGTTTTTTTTGTTTTTTTTTGGATTCAAGATAATGAATTAATTTTATTTCCTAAACCCTGCAAATTTTATGAATTATAGGATGCAAGTTGAGGTTTGTTCCTCTAGTTTTCCGTTGCTTGCAATTTTATTGGCTGTTTGAATTGAGCTAATTGGTTCTTATGTGATTGGGTATGCCATTCAAATTTATTAATGTTTTAAGGACAGATTCAACATCTAGTAGTTGAAGTTAGGTTCAAAATTCCTTGTTTAGGATCATTTTAAAATTAAATTATACAATTTTGGGCTCATAAAATTGAGAAGAAATGGGGTTAGGTTATGTTATATAGGTTAGTCAAGTAGAATTAGGAACTTCAACGACTGCAGCAAAGTAATGCCATGGGGACTCCATATGTGAGTAAAATAATATAATTTTTCTAGTTTCTCTTTTTAATCAGCCTAAGGTGTACTTAGGCGTAAGCCTGCCTGACAACTTGAAAAATTTTCAAACTTATCAGATACTGAGTTTCCAAATATGATCAATGCAAGCTTTGCATTTCCTTTGAAATGATGTTTGCTCTAATGGACTGAGAAGATAGATAGAGAAGTAGAGAGAGAGAGAGAAGAGAGGGGAATAATACTATATATTAAGATGAAGTTGTGATTTTGTTAATTGGGATTAAGAATTCTTGGTCAGATCCTTGTTATTCTAGTACAAATTTGGTATTTAAAGGGAAATTTCCCTATGATAATGCTTTTGTGCCTTTTGATGGTTGTTTTGAGGTACTATGAGTTGGGCCCAAATGATCCGCCATATTCCGCCAAGTTCTATGATTGTTGTGGGGCTGAGGATCCTCAAGCGTCTGGCTGCACCACCAGTTCCCATGTTTCCTATGATGATGATGATTGAAATTTGAATTCACATCTCATCGATTTCAATTTCTTAAAGTTGTCAAAATTAAATCTCCGTCTTTATGTATATGAATTCGCATTACTTATGTGCTCATCATAAGCCGCGTTGTTGACATGCTTTGGTTCAACGTGTTTTGCTTTCAACATGCACTTCTCTTTTTACTGACGCGGACTGTCTTGAGAGAGAGAGAGAGAGAGAGAGGTGTGTGGAAGAGATGCAGACAAAGTCTTGGAGGAAGAGGGGGGGACGGCAGGAAGGTGCGGTTAGGAGTAGTGCCTATTATTAAAAGTTAAAAGAGAGGCCTGAATGTGATAGAAAGATGTTTTATTTATTTACTTCCTCGTAGCAAAGTAGTAGGACGTGACAATTCTCTTTTACTAACACACCATATGTGCGGCAATACGTCACTGCTGTAATGAATATGATTAACAATGGTCTAGGAGGTGATAAAATGATACCTTATAGTTTGAGGTTTAGGAGAATAGTCGGTTGTCATTTATAAGTTAGTGAACAGAAAAGAACTGAGAAAGAGAAGAGTTCCTCACAAGACAAGGTGCTTTGCAAATACCACATCAGTTAGTGCCTTCATACATTTTTGTCTTTCTTTCCTTGAGCTTTTGCTACCTTTTTCCTTTCTCTGTCTTTGTCTGCATTTTCAGCCAATTCCATCCCACTTACATGTGGATTGGATGACAGTTGTTTTCGATCTTCTTTTATTTCTACGTGTGTATAACATATGTTATAAGTATAGATATCTATGTTCAGCATTCCTCTGGCGCTTCTTATAACTGGATTTCGGTGGCTTTGTTATTTACCTTACTAAAAACCATGACATCTGAATATAAGATTTGCACACTACGATCCTAATTCCACAACACTTGCTTTTGAGAGATACTTAATTCTCAAGGATTTTGGTGAGTAATATAACTTTTCTTTTCTT
The DNA here is from genome assembly GCF_000414095.1 of Morus notabilis. Taxonomy (NCBI): domain Eukaryota; kingdom Viridiplantae; phylum Streptophyta; class Magnoliopsida; order Rosales; family Moraceae; genus Morus; species Morus notabilis. The sequence continues at coordinate 159,947 of NW_010357101.1, forward strand.
TTTTGAATTAGACAATGGAAAATTAGTTAAAAGCCCTCTATTGGGAATGTTATCTCATCTGATTTTCTCATTCGTAATAATTGGTTTTATCGTCCATGAGAAAGACGACTTTTTATTTATTTATTATTATTATTATGCTATTGTTTTCCCATCATCATCACAAAGGAGGTGATGATATAGTTAAAAACATAACATGTGGAAGAACATGTGCATTGTTTGCATGTGATAAAAGTGGCGCCACATCATATGAATATCTATTACATCTACTACTTTTGGTTTGGTTTAAATCTTAAACGTTAATACACACGCTGTCACATTTTTCACAACCATCAGCCACCTTCCTACCTTCTCTCTCACATTTTATGTCTCCTAATCATTGCAATTTTTGTATGTTAGGGTTTAATGCTTGACCAACTATTGATAAATGTGCAACTCTAATCTCACCATTAATTAACATAAACATAGAATTTTCCATTTTCTTCTTCTTCTTCTTCTTCTTCCTCCTCCACCTCTCACTCTGTTATTGTTACGTAGACAAGACAAAATGGAAACAATAGGAGAATCTTAAAAACCCACCGACCAAGTCATCATACGTTTGTTTTGAATGCTTTAGCTGTTTGACAACTCGGTTGCGTTCGATTGGATTATGTGATTTTTAGTTAAGCGACATGGAAATTGGAATTGCAGTGTCCAAGGGTTAAAATATATATAGTAGTATATGCTTTTTTTGAGCTACAAACACGTACATATGATATAAATGCAAGGAAGAAATAGTCACCAATACGCAACGCAATAATATACAATTCACGAGCCTCTTTACTTTTTGCACATGTTTCTTTCCTTCCCTACCTTTATTCGATCCTATAAATGCTTGCAGTACTTTTGCCACGTGTACGTGTATCATCACACTTGCAAGCTTTCAGCCACACCTTCAAATACATTGAAGACTATCCATTTGGTGCCTTTTATTTTTGTGAAAAGAAAAAAAAATTGCTAGCCATCAACGGCTGGTGATCTTTTTTTTTTTTTTTTTTTAATCTATTAAAGATTGATATGTAAGATAGTGTGAGACTTGTTATAGAAAATATATTATGCAAATAACATGTGGGCTTATAATTGTTAAAAAAGCGCGACGATGATCAATGGTGACATATAGTGTGTCGCACATATGTAAAACATAGTTTTGATATAATAACGGGAGAATTATTATTATTGACATCAACATGGGGAGATATAATATACAATTTTAGCTTAATAAAAACAATATGATAATGTGAATTGTTCAGACATAACAATGAAATTGATAATAAATACCACTGAGGAGCGATGTACTTGTAAATTTAAAACGTTAAAAGTAGACGAGAATGACATGGAAAAAACCCTTTTCTCACTTATAAACACTTTGATCTATAAATCTCAAGACTTAAATAAGATTGGACGGAGAAAAGAAAGAGGAAAAAGAAGTGCTGGGTTTGAAGTTGAGATAATAGAATTTGGAGGGTAGTTATAAATGAATGCATAGTCCGCTGGGGACAAGGAAGCAAGTGTGGATGTGGGGGGTTGTGCTCATTCTCTGGTCCTCTGATGACTGCTCTGATCCTCGTACTATATACTACTACTACAACGTCAACTACAGAGACTTTGACAAAGGTTATTGCTGCATTTCTACACAATTACTCTACTTTATATCAATGCCCACTCATCTCTTTGCACCTCCATTTTTTTATTTTATTTTTGCTTCATTTAAATTGCAAAGCCACGGAGGAGATGCAGTGAAAGCAGGGCCCGGATATTGGTTGTGTCCAAAATGAGAAAAAAAAAAAAAAAAAAAAAAAAAAAAACTCTATTAAACACTCTGCAATGCTAGACCGTAAGGTTTTCTTTTCTTGTTAAATCTACATATTTCTTAATTTTATCATGATGTAACATGATATGAGTCCAATATTTTCAACATATTTCCCATAAAATTTATTCTTCTTTTTTTACAGGTTAGATTATTGAGGAGTACATTTATAATTTCCAATGTGTTGGGTCCAATGCGAGCATGAGAACGATTTTCATGAAGTTCCGTTCAATTTGCACATTCTTTAAATATTGTTACGATTATCATCATGTGGTTGTGGATGTGATTAGGTCGATAGTGTTTTTTCTCTACCACACAATTCTTCTTTTTCTTCCTGAGGCTTAGATCATTGAGAAGTATGTTTGAAATTTGCTTTGTTTTGGGTCTAACATGGGCAGATTTTGGTTCAAATTTAAACTAATTTTCATTGTAATTATATTTATTAGAGATGGAAACATTCAAAGCTTAAACTAAACACGATGAATAAATAATGGTGAGTTTGTGGGGGGAGAGAAGGAGAAGTATCATTGGGCAACATAAGTGGACCCCAAAGTTAATTGATCAATTGCTTTCAGAGGATCCTTGCACATGGCCTCCTGCTAGTTTGACGCTGCATTATCTGAACATTATTCATTCATATATACACATGTCACTTTCCCTTTTTTATACAATTGATTTCACACTTACCCTCTTCAATTATTCTTTATCTGTATGTTAATAGCATATAGATAACATTTGGTGGAGCCATTAATATTGCAAATATGTGCAACAACGGTTTCTAGGTAATTGTGTACATGTGGGAATCACAGGATGATACCAGAAACTCTAACGAACTCTTTTAGGTGGAATAATTTCCATCAAGAATATATATATATATATATATATATATATATATATGTCAAACATGCCTTGGGCAATTGGAGCATAAATAAATACCATCGCGTACGTATATGAATATGATCTAATTACCAGAGATTAATATTGGTTTAACAACAGAACAAACTAACACTTTGCTTATTTTGGAACTGATTATGTTAGTTGATAAACCAAAAAAAAGTAGAATAAAAAAGGATCTGTCTTACTCTAATTTGCTGTATGAAGTTTTAATAAGTAGCTTAATCTATGATTGATAAACTGGATAAGGAACCAACATCGATATGAGAAAGTTTGGAAGTCCTTGTCCCATTAAATTCTGTTGGGATAGAGCTTACTCTTACTGTTATGATTGCTATACCAAAAAGGTAATTACTACTTAAAACTCTGTTAATTACTCTCACAAGACGGGTGCATCCATCAAGTTTTGGAAAAACACTTATTTAATTTATTTCGTAACCTCTTTCTAAGATGAAGTCTCACCTAATTATATATATATCTAATAGATACAATAGAATTTGCCACACCTCGAAGGAAAAAGGTTGAGTTCGTTGGTTGCCAGTCCGCTTTCTCACCTTACAAAAGGTCTTCCTTATAGCCATGCCTAATTAAATTTTAAATTGCATATTACGCCAAGTAATGCAGCTGATTTTGTCAATCATTACAGTAGCTCACTACTAGAAATAAGCTAATCCGAATTTGATTTCGAAAGGACGCCTCATATCTTCTGTAAAGTCAATTATTGTTAAAAAAAAAATGTTAGTTATCATGTAATTTTCTTATCTGTGAAAATGTATTAACAACGACAAGAAGATATTGTAATTTTAATTTTTTCCATCGTGTGTAGACTGTCAAAAATAAATGTTCCCATCGCCTTTAAATACATTACATGACAAAATTTTATATCTTAAGTTGAAATTTAACAAAATTTTTAGAATATTATGGATATAGCAAAAATGACATAGTCATTATCATAACAATAATATCATTATTATATTTTGTACTTTGTAATAAAAGAATCATTATTTTAATGATATTAAAATTTTACTATTCTTGTCATATTTTAAAAATTTTGCTATATTTAAATTTTTTTTACTAAATGTGTAAAGAGCCCTTAAATATATTGACCTTGAATTTTAAAGGCTTCAAAATGTAATGGTACTTAACCGAAACAACCCAAACCGTCCGTTAAAAAAAAAAAAAAATCGAAATGCCATATAGTTGGCCAGAGCACTAATATACATTTACATGCAAGTTTTAATAAATATAAGAGATCAAAAGGGTTGAGTGATTTAACTCCCTCATCGGTCTTGGTAATTTTTGTTTTAAATCATTTTTGTGTAACACGTCTAATAATAATAAGGAAAATCACAAATTTACGTTATGTCAAGTAATGTGGTTTACAATTTCATTGAATTAGCATTTAATCGGGGTTGTCCGAAATTGAGCAATTCTTGGGCTTAGTAAAGTCATTTTCAAGTGGCTGAAATGACTTTTAAACTGCAAAGTGTGAAAATAGGCAGCGGTTATAAGAAAAAATAAATAAATAAATCCTTGCCGGTTGACATTTAATCGAGGAATGTAGAATGAAGGAGTTACAAGATGAATATATTATACTTTCAAAGAAAAGAAAAAGGATGAATATTTAATTTTCTCAGCAAAAAATAAAATATGTATGTTTTTTAGGGGATAAAGTAAACATCTTTTTGACCCAAGCCTAAGCCAAAATTAAATTGAATAATTTCTTAACCCTTCGCTATATGTTTTTTTTTTAAGCATTTACTCTCAGGTATGTCGGTATTGGTAATGAAAAGACAAAAACAAAAAAAAAATAAAATCACATTTATTCTTCATAAATTTTTTTTTTTTTGGTTGAGAAGAAGAATTATCCCATCAGTTTAGAACTGTTATTTGTTTCAAAAAATCGTATTAAATACGTGTTTTATTAAGGAGGATAGCCTAATTTGACAAAGTAAAATAAAAAAGAAAAGAAAAGGCAGTTAAAGAAAGTGGGTTAGAGAGAGAGAGAGAGGGGAAAATGGACAAGAAAACCAATCCCTGAAAAGAAAAGAAGGTCAGCACTCAGCAATCAGAAACAGCATGGTTAGATTCAGAGAGTTTTGTCTCTGAAAAAGTTTCCCCTTGCCCTTTTACCCTTTGACACGTTAAATTAAATTAAATTAAATTATTTTCCTTTTTCTTTTTGAAAGGCTTAAATTAACAAATTATAAAGCTCTCTTCTTTCTTCCTAGTTTCAGTTTCTATATTTGATATTTCTCGCAAAAGAGGAAAAAAAAAAAAAGGAAAAGAAAGAAATAAAAAAGCACCGTTCTTCCTAAGACTTAGGGGTATTTTAGTACTTTCATAAGCTCCAAACCTGAAAATCTACGCTTAGAAAGAGAGAGAAAGAGGGGGGGAGAGAGAGTCAATAATATAACAACTACAAAAGAGAAGTTGAGTTGTGAGTGTGGCCACTTGAGAGACAAGATAACCAAATTCAGAATTATTTTGTTTTTCCTTTTTTTAATTTTTGTAAATTCTTTTCTTCTTCTTCATCTTCATCTTCTTCTTTCATTCTTCTCAGCTCATTATTAAACATAAAACATACAGATATATCATATATGTTTGTCTCGCTAATCTGAAGATTAACTCTTTACAATGTCACCATATTTTTAGCTGCTTTCTCAAACAAGTCAAAACCAACTCCTTTTCTTTTAACACCTTCATCCACTCCTCACACCATGGCTTCCAAGACTAAGTAAGCTCTCTCTCTCTCTCTCTCTCTCTCTCTCTATATAAGAGACACAGAGATCTGTCTCTGGGCTTTCTTACTGTGTTTCTGCACTATTTTTTTTTTTGTTTTTTTACTTTTTTTTTTTTTTTTTTTTTTTTTTTTTTTTTTTTTTAGTGATTTGGGTCATCGTAATTGTCTAGTAATTGAAATGGATCTTAAAAAAAAGAAAAGAAAAGAAAAGAAAAGAAAAAAAATCAGTGATTTCTGCCTCTTTATTTCACTTCAAAAATGTGATTTTGCATCTAATCTCTCCTAATTTCATATAAAGCTGCAAAATTTACTTCCTTCTTTAGCTTGAATTTTTTTTTTTTTTTTTAAAGGGGAATTCTTCAGCTTGACTCTGATGCTGTTACTTTTTATTTTTGGCGTTCATTTCATAAATTTTGCAACTTTATGTTCGGATCCATCATTTTTTCCCCCTTATATTGGGATGGAATGAGCTTATACAACTCGGACCATTAGTAATACTGATATATAGTAAGTGACTGACATTTTTGAACTGAAACTTGGGAACAACAGATCTTCTTTGTCGGAAACTCCTCCAAACAAAGCATCACCGGCAACTCCCAGAGTTAATAAACCAGTTGGCAGCAGGGGAATCCCCAAATCAGATTCCGATTCCCATTCTCCTCTTCCAAATTCTCGCCTTTCCATCGATCGCTCCCCGCGCTCCGTTCCCTCGAAAACCGCTGCCGTTGATCGCCGTTCGCCCAGGATCACCACCACCACCACCACCACCACACCAGAAGTATGCCTTCTTTGAAGTTTTATTCCTTTTTTTTTTGTCCTTAAATATTTTTCGACATTAATGATATTTTCTTAAATTTCAACCTTCCATTTCCGTCCTTGCTCAACACTTGATTCTGCATTGTTGACTTTCAGAAACAACCGTCGCGAATCCCCAAGGGTGGTTCGGAACTGCAGACACAGCTGAATCTTGTTCAGGAAGATCTGAAGAAAGCCAAGGAGCATATAATTTTGGTTGAGAAGGAGAAGGCGAAAGCAATCGACGAATTGAAAGAAGCGCAAAAAGTTGCTGAGGAGACGAATGAGAAGCTCAGAGAGGCTCTGGTGGCGCAAAAGCGCGCCGAGGAGAGTTCCGAGATCGAGAAGTTCCGAGCCGTCGAGTTGGAGCAGGCGGGGATTGAGGCAGCGCAGAAGAAGGAAGAGGAATGGCAGAAGGAGATTGAGTCTGTGAGGAACCAACATGCTGTTGATGTGGCTGCTCTTCTCTCTACGACTCAGGAGCTTCAGAGGCTGAAGCACGAATTGGCCATGACCTGCGATGCGAAGAATCAGGCAATGAGTCACGCCGATGATGCGACTAAGATTGCAGAGATTCAAGCTGAGAAGGCGGAGATTCTCTCTGCAGAGTTGGCCCGGTTGAAAGCCTTGCTCGACTCGAAGATTGAGACGGAGACGAATGAGATCAACAAGACAGCGTTGAAGCTGAACTCAGAGATAGAATCCTTAAGACAACAACTCGAGGAGGCGAAAATTCACGAGGAGAAAATACTTTTGGAGAAAGAGGCATGTATTGAGCAGCTCAATGTGGAGCTAGAGGCGGCGAAGATGGCTGAATCGTATGCACGGAGTTTGGCAGAGGAGTGGAAGATTAGGGTCGACGAAATGGAGAGGCAGGTTGAGGAAGCGCGGAAGTTGGAAATATCAGTGTCGGAGTCGCTGGATTCGGTGATGAAACAATTGGAAGGAAGCAATGATTTGTTACATGATGCTGAAGCTGAAATTGCTGTTCTTAAAGAAAAGGTTGGTCTATTGGAAATCACAATTGGAAGACAGAAAGGCGATCTCGAGGAGTCGGAGCATCAAATTAGTAATGCCAAGCAAGAAACTTCTGAAATGGCCAAAATCGTCGAGTCGCTGAAGGCGGAGCTTGAAAATGTGAAGGAGGAAAAGATACAGGCTTTGAACAACGAGAAGCTCGCTGCTTCGAGTGTTCAAACGCTATTGGAAGAGAAGAACAAGCTCTTAAATGAGTTGGAGAATTCAAGGAATGAAGAGGAGAAGAGCAAGAAGGCGATGGAGAGCTTAGCCTCGGCATTACATGAAGTTTCTGCAGAAGCCAGGGAAGCGAAAGAAAAGCTTCTGTCAAGTGAAGTTGAGCATGAAAACTACGATTCACAAATGGAAGATCTGAAGTTGGTCTTGAAAGCAACCAAAGAGAAGTATGAAGCCTTGTTTGATGAAGCGAAACACGAAATAGATTGTCTAACGAGCGAATCGGAGAAAACAAAGACTGACTTTGAAAATTCCAAGGCTGAATGGGAGGAAAAAGAGCTTCATCTGGTGGATTGCGTGAAGAAATCAGAAGAGGAGAGTTCTTCCATGGAAAAGGAAGTGAATAGGCTGGTGAATTTGCTGAAACGCGCTGAGGAAGAAGCGTGTGACATGAAGGAGGAAGAGGTGCAATTGAAGGACAGCCTGAAGGAAGTCGAATCGGAGGCGATCTACTTGCAGGAAGCCCTCGCAAAATCGAAGGCTGAGACCATGAAACTGAAGGAGAATGTGTTGGACAAAGAGAATGAGTTGCAGAGTTTGGTTCAAGAAAACGAGGAGCTTCGAGAAAAGGAGGCTGCTTCGCTCAAAAAAGTCGAAGAACTGAAATCGAAGGCTGAGACCATGAAACTGAAGGAGAATGTGTTGGACAAAGAGAATGAGTTGCAGAGTTTGGTTCAAGAAAATGAGGAGCTTCGAGAAAAGGAGGCTGCTTCGCTCAAAAAAGTCGAAGAACTGTCAAAGGCGCTCGAAGAAGCCATCACGGCAAAGAAGCAAAGCGAGGAAAATGGCGAGGTGACAGACAGTGAAAAGGACTATGACTTGCTTCCCAAGGTAGTCGAGTTTTCAGAAGAGAACGGACACGCGGGGGAAGATAAAAAACCGAATAGCAAAGAAGAACCGGCGATAGTACTAAATTCGCAGCAACAGAAGAATGACTTTTCGAATGATGAAGCTGATGATGAGCATTTGAACGGGAAGCCGTCAAAGGAATTAGATGAGAAGAAGGAGAAAGGAGACGAGGCAGTGGAAGAAGTGGAGTACAAGATGTGGGAAAGCTGCAAGATCGAAAAGGAGTTCTCGCCCGAGAGAGAAGGCACCGAGCAGGAGTCATTTGAAGAGGACGTGGACACGAAAGCGGAGGTGGAGGCGGAGGGTGGGGAGAGCTTCGATCAGATAAATGGAGTGTCTTCGACCGAGAACAATGACGACGCCGGCGGAAAGAGCTCGCCTACAAAGCAGCAGCAACAGAAGAAGAAGAAGAAGCCTTTGCTTGGAAAATTTGGAAGTTTACTTAAGAAGAAGGCACCCAACAACCAAAAATAGAGAAATGGTAATACTGGATAAAATATCATTTTGGAGCTTAAATGTGTTTGCCATTTTTTTTTCTTTCGATTTTCAGAATAGGTCTAAAGTGAAAAGGGTTGTTGTATCATTCTCTAGCGCTTATTATTTTTATTGCTTATTGATTCTCTCATTTTCCAATGTTGTATGCGAGGAGGATTATATATCTTTTTTTTTTTGGTTTTTGTTCGTCTCATTTAGATCTTTGTGAAAAGGAGTGGTAACTTGAAATTTTTTCTTTTTATGGGGTTTTGATCTTATCTTATCTTATTAATACAAATGGGTAAACTCATGGTTATATTTGAGCTTGCGGGTGCTGGAAATATGCCAAGAACTGGGAAAGCAAAAGAGAGAAATACTTTGGTTGCTTCATTTTGAAATTTAAGGTATGAGTGATTACTCTTTTGATTTATATTTATTTATTTATATAACTGCTTTTTCAATTTTTATTCTACAAGTCAGAGGTCGGTGGAACAGGAGAGTTAGGAGCTCAAAACATGCCAAAACAAAATGTGAGACACATTCCTTATCTACAGGGAAAATAAGAACAGTAGCATAGGATTACTGTAGGAATAACAGAGCACTTGTCTCAAAGTTGGTCAATTGGTAATGCAGCCCCATTGGCTGATTTTGTAGTTCTCCATGTGATGTGATTAATTACTACCATGAATTTGACCCTAAACATTATAGGGTTGGCTTATAGGCTCATAAGTCATACCTCCCCAATTTTACTATGGAAAAAATTTGTTTTAACCCCTTAATTTATTAATACAATGTTTCTTTTAAATAAATAAATAAGAGTAGAGATCTAACATGCTTATGGTTCTAGTATTGAAAGATTTTATTTTCATCAACAATGTATTTGCAGCCACCAAATTCAATTTTAAAGGCAGGCACATACTAAGAATTATGATTGTTTCTGCAAAAGCCAAAAAAAGAAAAAAAGAAAAAAGCATACTCTGTGAGTTTTGCATTCAAAAATCAAAAGAGGAGGTTGAGCAGTGATTTGTGTCAAAAGAAAAGAGCTTTTCATCTTTTTATTTATTATTTATTTATTTATTTATTTATGATTAAAGAGCTTTGAAATTGAAAATGGTTTGATGGATTCTTTTTATAGGAAGCAAGCATTGTCCATTTGGTAACGGTTGAACCTAAAAAGCAGACATGCTTATCTTTTTCTTGTCCTTTACTTTTTCTTTTTTAATCAAAACGAATTCAAATGTGAGCAAGAAAGTTATTTGTCATTTTTCTAAGAGTTTTTTTTACATGTTAGGTTACCAAATTGAATAATATTATTAACAAAGCGTAACAAAGAGGAGAGGAGGTTTTATTTTTTATTTATTTATTTATTTATTTATTTATTTTTTGGGTGGGGTAGGCGATAAAACGGAGAAAATTGTTGTAGAACTAGAAAGATTAGAGATTGGAGTCATTGGACTTTGGAAGAAGGTGCAAAGTTTGCATTTTTTTTTATTTTTTTATTTTGCTAATCAACAAAGTTTGCAACTTTTCTTTCCAGTTTGCACCAACAAAGCCCCCACCAAACCCTATTGCCGTTTGCCCACCCACTGACTCGTTCTCATTTCTGTTTATTTTTTTCATTTGTGGAGAATTCTTCCATAATGTACCAAAAGATTTTTGTATCATGTTATATTAAAATACGTGTTTTTTCTTTATTATAATACGGTTTTGATGTGTTCTATGATTTAAAACTAAACAATCTAAAACGCCTAATTGGCAATTGCATAATTCTTCATTCTCTCTCTTTGCTCTCACAAACTCTTAAGATCTTTCGTTAAGTATCTTATTTTTTGGTTTATTTTATTTTATTTCCTTAATCTCCCTACTTGCAGTTAGATACAACAGGGGAAAAAAAAGAGTCGAGCAAAAGTAAAGACCAAGGAGTTTTTCTAATCTGAGTATTTTATGACAAGATAAAAATAATCCATTAATTTATCGATACTATATATTTTAAACTGTTTTATAAGGCCGGTAATATGGGTCACGACATGACAACATGACATGAATTTCGCGGGTTAGGATTGAGAAAAAAGATGTTTGAATTAAAATTGGATCACTCTGAAATTGACACGAAAAACACGAGTTAATTTCGGATTGAATTCGCCTAACCCGAATATGATACGAAACTCGTAAAAAACTAAAAAATACATATATTTTTTATACATATTTTTTATTTTATTATGAACTTGTGATATTATGATAGTTATACTCAAAATCTTATACTATTATTCACTTAATTTCAATGGATATTATTGTATTCTAGTGTTATGAATTTTAAGTTATTTCTAATATGTAAAATACTAAATAAAAGTATACAATTTTCGTGTCAATTTCAGGTTCACGGGTCAATTTCGCGTCACGAGTCATTTTCATGTCAACTCGTAAAGTGGTCGTGTCGTGTTTGTGTTGTGATTTTTAAAAAAATTTGTATCACAGGTCGTGTTCGGGTTGACTGCAAATTTAAAAAGAAACGATCAAAACGCGACACAAACACGATACGTGACACGCATTGTCACCCCTACTGTTTTGGAATCTTAAATTAATGTAAAAACTATGTAAATTTAATAAAGGAAATAAAAATCCGATAGATGATCTATGCAATGTGGATAGTGTATTTTTTTTTTCAAAAATTTATTTTTCTTTGTTGAATTTCCAAAACTTTGGGCCATGTTTTTTTTTCTTGACTAAAAAAAGAAAATGTGATAAATAGATATTTATAAAATTAAATTAAGAAAATAATATGTTTTTAAAATTATTTAGAATAAATAATAATTTATTATATAAATATTTCATTTAGCACTAATTAAAAAAATATTTTCAATAAATTTTTTTTTATGACAGCTAAAAGAATTTCTTTTCACGTAAATAAATTATTTATTATATAAATTATTTTTTACCAGTTATAATTGATAAATTTACATAATAAATTATTATTTATTTTAAATTATTTTTAAAAATAGGATATTTACTACGATTTCTAATAAAAAAGTGTTTAATATGAACAAGTAAAGGTCCTATTTTATTCCACCAAAAATAATATAAATAAAATAAATATAAATTTTTTTTGTAAGACTAAAGTACGAGCTTAGTCGTTAAGCAAATGAAGCCATGGAGATGAAGATCTAAACTAAACCCACAAAATTAAGGAAAATCCAGACGTTCTGAATCGGATTAAATATCTGATTCCTAACCTCTTCTTGAAAATATTTACGTTGATTTGGCAGTCCAAAGCTTTTTTGTCCTTTTTCTTGCTTAATCGTCTTCTTCAATCTCCCATCTTCTGAAGCTGCTTCAGAGAATACAATAGAGATGTGGGTGGAGATTCTGTGTGGTCTCATAATATACAGATTGGTGAGGTGCTTCTTCTACGACGACGATCTTTTAGACCTCGAAACTTCCGATTCTAAAGCCCTCTTCTCCGTCGCCGATCGGTACGGTACCTCTTCTCTTTTCTCATCTCTTCCTTCCTTTTGTTTTCGATTCACAATTCAGTTGATTTCCAATTCGGACCTGTTTGTTTGGCTGCTCAAGAAAATTTTCTTTTTGTTACTTTTCTCTTTGTTTTTGTGATTTCGAATTCGGATATTTTGGCTGCTGAACAGAATAGAATGCTCCGAAAGAAAAAAAATTTGTTTTTGTGCAAACTTGAATAAATGTAAATAAGTTCTCAGAAGGAGAAGAAAAAGGAAAAACCTTATTTATTTATTTATTAAAAAAAACTTTGAGAGAAGGAATAACAGTTGTGAATTGGGATGAATCTTTGTGCTTTTTGTTGCAGACTTGAAAAGCTTTACGGTGGGAAGGCGTATCTGGGGCTTCGACTACCAGATGCCGACACCGCCACCAAACAGAATATTGACATGGTTCTTGTCACCAAAGGGTAAGAAATGAAGAATTTCAACTTTCTACTCTCTCTTTGATTCTGGCTAATATTTATCAGGCCTTTTTTTATTTTTTATTTTTATTTTTTAAATTATTGTATTATCTTCAAAATCTACTGCTTTCTTCCCTATTTGAAATATTGAGTTTTGGGTTGTTTGACTAGGAGCTAGTAAGACGTTAGAGAGAGAAACTTTAAGTTTGTTTGTAACGAGCTCTCGAACAATGAGACAATGAAAGAATTCCACTTTTCTACACTCATAACTTATTGTAAATAATATTAAATTTTTCTTTGCTAATTACAACTCATCAACTCACTTATAACTGCTCGTTAAAAAAAAAAAAAGGAAAAAAGAAAAAAATTGCAAGTTCTTACAGAGTGCCTAAATCTTCACTGTAGGAGAATGTAGCGATTCAAAACGCTGTAACTGTCTTAACAAGAAATAACAAATGTAACGCCAAACATCGTGAAATCATAACCCTGAATTTCTCTCCCCGCTTTGACAGCCATGAGTCTTGAAGTACTTGCTTAATGTTAGAAATGCTATGCTGATGATACAAACCACTTGGCTTTGTTCAGCGGTTTCACATATGAGCGGAGTGGGATTTATAAAAGATTGTCTGAATATCGTAGACATATCTCTCATGTAGACCATTGGAAAGATGTTTTCTTTGCCTCATCTTTCATTTTCTCGATAGAGTACTTACTACTGGCTTTTGTTTATACACATTTTTTCGTTTATTTATTTTATTTTATTTTATTTTTTTCACTTGTTTCTTTTTGTTCTTGGGACAGGGAGGCAGTGGTGGTATCTGTAAAGAACCTCTCAGGATTTGTGTTGGTCAATCCAAATGGCAGCTGGGTGTGTGAGAACAAACACAAAACAGAACATCATCCCGATCCAGTAAGTTCCCATCAAATGGTTGTTTCTTGATGTTTTATACTTCTAGCATTGTAATGTCTGAATTGGAATATTTAAAGTACCTTTGATTTGTAGTAAATGCTTAACCAAATTATTTTAGTTACTTGATATTTTTATGTCCGTAGTCAGTTTGAGTGCAGTGTTTAAATTCCTTTTGTTGAAGGTCGAATAACTTTGTTAATTCTCTTACATGCTTTTTGGCGTAGGGCTGGCAACATAATGAATACCTCAAATAATAAACTTATTGATTCAGCTTTTTCTCTAACTTTTGGTATTAAATTCATTTGTTTTGTCTTATACTTTAGGTGGAAGAAGCTAAAAAACAAGCTTTAGTTCTCGAGTCATATCTTGAACAAAGAGGAGTCATTTTGCCAGAAGGATACTTGTCATGCAAAGTTATACTTCCCAATCCAAAATGTTGGTACGTCTTTAGTTGATTGATAAGATCAGTATTTTTTTTCCTTCCACGGATAAATCTGTAGCTATGCTCATAAATCTACTGTGTTTGGTCCTTCTTCCCTTTAATTAAAAAAAAAATGCTGTTTCTTGTAGTACCCTTCAGCCAAACACTTTTCCATCAGAAGTCATTACCCATGACCAGTGGACACAGCTTAAACCAGAACCGAAAAGTATGTTTTCTGGTTGGATTAAGGGTGCCTTCCGAGGTGGAAAGAAAGAGATGCAAGAATCTATAGAACAGAAGCTCAATTTTGTTCTTAGCACGGCTCCAATGTGGGATAGGTTAGTATTTCTAGATTCAAATTATTGTTACTTTTGTTTGAGGAAAGTATGAACAAGTCCTTTTTTGTTTTGTTTTTGCTTTGTTTGCCTTTTGTTTTTCTTCCATTTCCGATCGAATGGATGATCGTCACTTAAAAGTTGAGGTAGAAATGTTTCTTGATTGGCTCTACAGGTTGGAGCTCAGAGGTAATAAATATATCCTCGGGGAATTTCTGGAGTTCAAGGGAAAGCAAGAAGATCTTCAGGCCTTGAGGAATGTTAAAAGATCAAAAGTTGGTCGTCTGATCATCCAGAAGACAAGTATGCTTGGATTAGGTAATCTCCCAATAGCAATAAACATCATTTTATTTTTCTCTTTGAATAAATAGCTCTCGCTTGAAGAGGCATTGATACCTCCTCTCCTGCATGCATTTTTTGAACTATATGTTTTCATCATATTTGTCTTAACCCTCCTGCATTTCTTTTGAAATTTCCACTGCAACAATCGCAGCCCATTCAACGCTTCAAGTTTTATATTCTCCTCGTGACTATCGAGGTGAAGGGGCTTCGGCTTCTGAATGGAAGGAAGTAGTCGTGAGATCGAGCACGGAGGTTCTCTTTCAGCCCGAAAATTCTACCAAAGTGCGCGAGTTTAAACTTTCTTCAGTTGTCTCCATGTCACTCAGTGCCTAAACTCTCTATAACATGCCTCCCTTAATATGTACTGCAGACGTTGCACCACTAGTTATGTGTCAAAAATTTTCATGCGATATAAGCATGCTGTATATATATATATATATAGAAATGGACGTTTAATTGGATGAGTTAGTTTTTAAGATGAAGTGAAATTGGAAGTAAGTTAATTCATAAGGTGTAAATGAAGAGTAGAAATTGTTGCGGGCATTTTGTCCCAGTATTACACAGGAGATTTTTTAATTGATGGCTCTAAATTTTCTTATGGCACTTAATGATGAACGTTCCAAATGGACTTGGAGAGATTAAGATATTTTGTGTAAGCTTGATCCTTTCAAGAGATTGTAGAATGCTCTACATGGCACTATTCTATCTAGTACCATACAAGGCTCTTGGGAGATGGATATATTTGTCATGTGGATGGGAAAGGTACAAAATTATGGAGAGAAAAAAGTCGCAACTTTTTTTTTTCTTTGAGAGGATGAAAGAGACGCAATTATTAATTGAAATACGAAATTAATAGAACTTTTGAGGCCAACATTATTGAAAATAATTGATGAATACATGAATAAGGAGTTCCCAGTCCCCACAATGTGTGGATGGAAAGCCCATGAGACTTTTATCGATAACTCATGTACAATTCCCTTCTAACCACCTCTTGTTATGGCATTTAAGGGTGAAAAATACATCGGTTCTAAACATATAAAAAAACAATAATTAGAAAAGAAGAATATATATATATATATATGTATATATATATCTGTTTGGTAAACATCTTTCAGTTAGGCTGCAAGATTAATGAAGCTGAAGGCTTCCATCAAAGTCAACCATCACTTTGTTTAGTTTTTTGTTGCTTATCCTCTGCTGGTAGACTGTTGGTGTATCCTCTGAACTGCAAACACAAATTGAAAATAGAGAATTTAGGTGGCCTTTTACTTTCCATTTTCCAAAATGATATCTTTCCCAAGAAAAAAAAAGAAAATCAAATCAAAAGCAGTAGAAGTAGAAACCTGACAGGAGGTGGAGATTGGGAGGGGGGCAATAGAATGCGGGTGAGCTCAAGAGCATCTTGATTGCAGTTGATGACGCGGTCGAAGCACAAATATCGTCCGAAGGCGGCTGTGTCTTCGAAGACGCATATGTGCGCATCCGCTATGAACTTGAGGTCAACGGTCACCAGCACCCCATTCTCGTACATCTCAGCCGCTCCTTTCAAGTAAGGGTTTGTGATGGTTAGGTGTGGGCCCATCAAGAGTCCACCGTTGATCGACACCATATTCAACCCTCGATCCATGGCTAGCGCCCATGCTGTCTTCTCCGCCAAGGTCTTTGATAGACCGTGCCACAGCTGATCATTGGGAAAAAGTTTCATTGTGTTAAAATGGTAACAATAAGATGAGCTAACTATATGGAAACAACTCCGATCTTTCTCAATCAAGTGGAATGAATACCTTCAACTTCTTACAGAAATTGATGTCAGTCCAATTTCTTTCGTCGAAATCACAAGAGGAAGAAGTGGTGGAAGTGAGGTCATCCCTCCAAACAACAGCAGTTACAGAGGAAGTAAAAACGACCTTTTGTATTGACTCTGTCTGTGCACATGCTTCCAGCACATTGTGTGCTGCTCTAACCTCCACTTCTGCCATAAATTCCTGCACCCCCCAAACTCCTTTAATTAGCATTTACTCCCCCCCCTCTATTATTCATTTCTCTCATTTTCACTCATCATCTTTGAATCTAGAGACTAGGTGCATGCATGTGCCACATGACTCTGCACTTTTGTACCAGGTCCTAATATGTCTCAATAATTTTTATATAACAATTATTCACTAGTAACTAGTACTAGCATAATAACTATTCATGTAATAAACGCCATAGAATTCCTCTTACAAAGTTACGGATGACTTGTTGTTGCATTTGCTAAACTCAGGCACAAAAAAGTAAAAGAGTTAATAACAAAGGACCATAGAGCGAAAAACATACATCATAGAAGGGGTGGTCAGAAGGAGGTTCAAAGCAGTAGAACGAACCGGAACAACCCTTCAAAGCGTCCATTATGCTGTGGTAGTCCAACAGGTCCGACTTGAAAACCTTCAATCTTTTGGCATTACATGGAAAGGGCAAATCCTCCACAGGCTGCAACCACTCACCTGCATAACAATTAACATAACCCACAAACAAATCTAAACATGGCCTTAATTTTTAGGCCACTTGCATTGCAGGGTATCAATCAAATGAAAAAAAACAATATCAATGGCAATAGAATGGCCTTAATTTTTATGTGGCAGTTTGGATGAACCGATACGAGGTGATTGTATCACCAATAATGATAAATATAATGAATTCAAAAGGGAAAACAAACTAACCATGAGACTGCAGAGCAGCGTGGACGGTGTAACCTCGGTGGAGGAGGCGGTAGACAAGAGAAGAGCCGAGGTGGCCGGAGGCGTCCATTACGCATACAGTCTTTGCTGGAGCCATTGCACCTCACTACCGGAGTAGCACTAGTACTTGCCTCACAGCCTACAAAACAACCAAATCACATTGGATAATGGCCATTCCAGGTATATATTATATATGAAGGTCAAGAGAGAGAAATTAGAGAGAAATAATTGAATCAGCATTGAAGGGGTGTGGTTACCAGTAGACGTTTGGGAAGGTGGGGAGTTAATAATTTATGGTAGGGACACCCACCCCCTGCTAGACATATACACATGAATTTTCTCACTCTTAAAAATTTGACTTAAAATGCCTTTCTTTCTTTCTTTCTTTCTTTCAAGTACTCCCATCAGCAAGTTGAGACTTGAGAGAGAGAGAGAGAGAGAGAGAGAGAGAGAGAGAAAGAGTCTCGCATGACAGAAGCGCAAAATTAAATACATATTCAAGAATACAAAGATTAAATGCATAAGCTGGACCAATGAATGAGGTCAGCCTTTCTCGGCCAAATTTGCAAGTTGTAAGCAGCTGCTCCATTTTTTCTTTAATCTTTAATTGATTCAATTAATTTATGATGTAGATTGGAAGTTTGGCATAACAGAAACATGATCATGTATGTATGTATGTATACGGCGGCAACCGTATCTTTTAATTACAAATTTTTAAGAAAGTAGGCCGTGTGTATATCTCAACCTTTCATTTAACCTATAAAAACGTCTTCTATTTGCAAAATAAAATAAATGTGAGCAGGTCGCCAGTTGTTTCATTGTATCTCCAGATTATCTGAACAGCGACCTGTGAACACTGACATGGGCTCAAGGATATTTATAGATATATGTGTGTGTGTTTGTGTGTTTTTGTTTTATTATTATATGATATCAGAATTTGGGAGAGAAGTGAAATGATGGAGATTCCACAGAACAAGCAGAGGCAAATAATAAGAGAGTGAGAAATGAGAGAGAGGACATATATATATATATATATATATTTCATATTTGTATTGTTTTGTTGGTCACTGCAGTCTGCATTGGAGTGAGAGTGCGAAGCAAAGTGGACCCCTTGATTGGCGACACACCAAAACAATACAATACAATACAGATAATAGTAAATGCATTAAGATTTAAGATCTAATGAATCGAGATAGGGAATGGCAAATGCAATTTTGTAAGCCGACCACCATACCAACGCAGGTACTTCATGACCACTCACTCTGCCAGCAACATCGCTGCTTAATATTCTTTCCCTCTCTCCTCCCTGCTGCTGCCTACTACTACTACCACCACCACTCCTACGTGGATTTTTATCATTTAAGTTTTCCAATACAAAAAAAGAACTGTTCACAAAATTATTATTAATAAAAATACATAATATGGCAGTTCAATTATGCTGTCGTGTTGCAGCACCAATAATAATAAATCACACTTTGATTATTACTAATGTCACTTGTTGATTTTGATTACGTCGTCCAGCTTTTAATTCCTGAGTAATGTTATAGGGTTCCGGCAGTGCTTAGCACCACCCGTTAATAAAAGGTGAGTCTCGCATTGTGAGATTCATAAATGAAGCCCTTTTTTTTTTATTAATGATGGTGCTTAACACCAGTAATGCCCTTATTTCTTAATTATCACAATCATAGTATCTCACCTCCAAATTAACAGCTACATGGGCAATGTCCCTTTATTTTAATCTCTACTCTATCCACTCTGTCACAATATCTGATTTTGATTCCTATTTTTGAGCGGTCCTATGGCAGGATAAAAAAAAAAAAAAAGATAAAAGAAAAAATCCTACTCATATTTAGTGGACATTTGGTTCATAGATTCATAATCATTTTTTATTTACATGTGTTTTTTATGAGAGAAAATACTGTAGCTAATTTCGAATCATGACACGAATCCACTAACCTTAATAATTCTAAATCATCCAATTACGTCAAAATGAAAATTATATACAACACAACTTGATTTAAAAAAAAAAAAATTGACAATTATAAACAAACACAATAGTGACAGAACATTTATTGGTGCCTAATCAAACAGTTGTTAAGCCCCCGCCCCCTACGTCAAAATGAAAATTATATACAACACAACTTGATTTAAAAAAAAAAAATTGGCAATTATA
The DNA here is from genome assembly GCF_000414095.1 of Morus notabilis. Taxonomy (NCBI): domain Eukaryota; kingdom Viridiplantae; phylum Streptophyta; class Magnoliopsida; order Rosales; family Moraceae; genus Morus; species Morus notabilis. The sequence continues at coordinate 179,610 of NW_010357101.1, forward strand.
AACAAACACAATAGTGACAGAACATTTATTGGTGCCTAATCAAACAGTTGCCCCCCACCCCCCATCTCTCTTGTTAAAGCTCTTACTGCCATGTTTGAAATGGACATCCGACAATGACAATGAATTTCTCTTCTTGGAAAGAAGATAAGAAAAGAAAAAGAGAAATTGGACGGAGTTTCCCAAGTGGTTACTAATGCAGAAACATTAGCTCAGGGAATAATTACGTCTTCCACGTTACAGGAAAAGACATAATTTCAGTGTCCATATTTATAATATATATACATACATATATATATATATAAATATATTTGTATGTGCGCGCGGGCGCAACAAATATACAGTGGGGACCCGCCAGTGCCAACTTTGGGAGGAGAAAATAATTTGATATATATAACTAGTCCATAACATTCCATCAAGTAAAAGAAGCCTCCAAAATACCACAACAATTCTAAACTGAGTTCAATGTGGAGAGAGATTGTCCCAAGTTTAAAATAACAAAGCATGGCAATAAAGCAAATTACAGTCCCCAAATTTCTGTCCCTTGCGAGCACTTCAGAACATCAATTAGACTAATTTATGGTCAAGCCTTGGATCAAAACTACAATTACACTGTCAAACTTTACAAGGATAAGGGTCCTGTCATAAAGCGGAAAGGAAGATCTAACTTCAGTAAGATGATATACAACAGAAAACTTTATTTTATGCATTTTGGTAAAACACAAAAAGAGTCGTATACTATGCTAGGGAGGAGCACAATTCAGCCACATAGTTTGAGGCCTTTTTCTGGAGTGTTGGGGTGCATAAAAGAAACAAATACAAGGGATTTCTATGGACTATGGTAGGGCATTTCTACAAATACTATGCATTTCCGAACATCAGATTTAACATTTCAAGATCAAACAATACAAATCTGATGAAGAAGTTGACGGTTAAAACCTGTGCAGCACTGATAATGTATGTTTTGTACACTGTCGAAAAATTCTCCTAATTATAATGCAATTATCTTGAGCATCTCAAAATGATAGTTCTTCTGGCATTTCTGGAAACTTTCTCGATAGAAAGGTCTTGTACTTTTCTTGAAGATCACTATCTGAAAAGAAGTACGCAACAATGCACTCTGAGTCATAATTGTACTCTCGAACTAGAAAGTAGAAAGCATCATTCAAAAATTGAGTTTCACGTTTGCAGTATAGAATTCAAATTGTCCCACAACCAGTTCAAAAAAATAAATAAATAAAAAAGGAGCCCCAAGAGTCAGGAGAGTGATTACCTTTTGCTTGAAATGGTGGGATGTCCTTGGACAAAGTTGTTTCCACCAGTTTGATAAATTCTTTCCCTATAAAAGTACATACATCATGTTGTTAATTATTTTCAGCAAAAAAGAAATTATCTATATTCACGTACGGGACCATAACACTTGCTATATCTACGCTTCATGCTTGTAAATCACGTAGTAAAAGAATCACAATTGACATTTTAGCTAAGCAGCTTTTATTAGAAAAGATCAATTGGAAAAGCAAATGAAATAAAAGCAGCTTTATTAGAAAAGATCAATTTGAAAAAGCTATTAAAATAAAAGGGTAGTTCCAACCAAAAAAAAAAAAAAAAACTCATTTCTACATTCCTCTAGATTTTAGACTTTCTATCATATCCCTTTTCCGCAAATAGATAATTGACTTTTCAAATTACTCTTGAATAGACTAGAATGAGTGAGAGATTCATTTGTAAAAGAAGCAAGAGTTTCTTATCATTATTATTTTAAAATAAAAGTTCGTTTTTTATCACAGAAAGGTCAAGGGCTAATTACTAAAAAGGGGTTAAGGAATCAAATCATTCAACATTATTGTACCAGTTAAACTCTTTTCTCCATCGCTGGCTTTAACTAGAAACGATGGGATATGATCCTCTTTCAACTGCAACACAACAAAGAACATTTGCATAACTAGAAATTACGGAAAAAAACTGCATAAACAATTTAAAAGGTATAATAATTTGGTAGTAAGGAGAGAAACAAAGGTAGAGAAAAGTATAAGAGATAGAAATAGGAGCACAGAAATGATTTTGTTTTTCCCTTACGTTGTATGGTATGCTGGAAGGAAAGGAAATAAGAGATTTGGAATATTACTCTTTTATATTATTTTATTTCTAAAAAGGAGAATAGATAAGTAACTTATTATATCAGGTTTTGATTTCAAGTTTTTCCCTCAAGAATCTCTTGAATTATGGATAGATTGAAAATGTGAGATCCAGTAGTGCTATTTTCCACTCAATTCTCTTTTCCTGTCTGTTTTTCTTCCTGCCAAACAAGCTACCATACCATTCCTTCTCCAATAATCCCTCTACTCTCTTCCTTCCCTCCTCTTTTTATTCATACCAGAAAAAGTGTTGCACTACGTTTGGTAGAGGTGAAAAGTAGAAAGAGAGAAAGAGATGAGGGATTTTCAAAGTGAAAATGGAATAATAGGATGTTTGGTAGGAGAGAAGAGTAGAGAAGAGGAAAGTGAAGGGATAAGAGGATCCATGAGTCCTACCATTTTTTATCCATCCAAAAGTAGAGAGATTTTTAGGTAGAAAACTTGTTACAACTTGCATGAAAAGTCAAATTACTTTTTTTTTCCCCTTATTTGAAACCAAACTAATGCTAATTAATTGGTAAAATGGTCATGATAATATTAATTGGTAAAAGGATACCTTAATCACCCCTTTTTTTTCCTATCATACTAAACAAGATAAAGGAAAAACAACTATCTTTCTCCCATTTAGATTTTGTATTATTACTATTTGACCTTGAAGAGAAGAGCCTTGGCTAGTTCCAATGGGTCAATGGACGAAGGGCCTTTGGTGTAAGCAGGTACAAACTTCCCATTCTGATAACCAGCCAGGAACTGGTAAGCTGCCTGGCCAGGTGAAAGCTTTGATATGGAAGGCATAGTACCACAACTGCTTCAACAGAGAGGAAGACAATGACTCTTTCGTTACGCATGCTTGTGAGCACTAGGGAAAGAAAAGAAATATGAAACATGCTATTGAAATTATGTATACAGGGATATATATGATGAAATGATCAAAGAGAACTATCACGATGTAAAGGGGGGAAAAATAGCAGAAATGGTTGAAATTGAACGAATGAATGCTTTGTCAAACCATGTAGAATGCCATTAACACTAGCAAAATAAATGTGACGGGCAAAGATTGACATTATAAAAAAAAAAAAAAAAAAAAAAGGGAAAAGGAATGACAGTAATCCCTCTCGACAGTCGTATAAGAGACCTGGAATCGCGGCTTATCTCTTTGGCAATGTGAGAATAAAATGAGGAAAGAAGCTGTAAGCATGGAATTTTTATGTTTATTTATTTATTTTTAAATATGGTAAACTCAAGTCTTATATCTGCATATGAAAGCAAGAAAAAGGTAACAAAATCACTCGATGTCGTTGATCATAAACACCTTCCATAAGTTAACATGAAATCCCATAATATTTGAAATATAACTATGATACCTTCGGGAGTAAAAATCTCTTATTAGCACAGAATCTGCAATGAAATCCTTCTTTTTGTAGTCCATGAGGGGAAATGTGCTATGAATATCTTATTCAATTTTAACTTTGACTAAAATAATATTAACGATAGTAATAAGGGAGAAAGTTGATATTACTTTTCAGTGATCTTTCTTTACCTATAAGAAGACGCAAAAATAACAGCATCTGGCGATTTAAATAGATTTGAACCACCATAACTTCCACCTTGAAACAATGTTGTGACACCTTGAGAAGAAAGAACCACACCAGTATCTGAAGACACCAACTTATTTGCACATCTTTTAATGGTATTTTCCGGTGCAAATAAAAGAACCGCAGATTCGCCAATGACTAAAAGCCTGAAAAATTGTAAACATTTGACTTTGAGACATAAATTACAAATTGCAGGCATTAATACAAATTATTACTATTAGTCCCTAAAAACGAAGAGTTTCACCTTGCAGATAGAGGGAGGCCTCCACGTGCGGCTATGATAGGTCCAGACAAGGCAGATAGAGCTTCTTTGGTTCCGGTTGTATCTGCAAAAGCTTTACCGCATAAAACAAGTGATAAACGATCAATATCACCGGCTATAAGTCCATCAGTTCCTCCAGATCCAAGACCAATGCTGTCCCCTACTACACCTGGACTGCATCATCCAAACTGAACAATATCACTGCTTCTTTGTTGATCATTGAGTGCTTGTTGTTTTGATATTTTTTGAACAAGAACAATGCAGAAAAATAAATTGAACATACCTCATAGAAGTAGCCACATATACTGTTAGAGGACAGGAATCGTGGGAAATTGCACGAGCAGGAGTCTTCCAGAGAACATTAGAAAGTGATAAAAGAGGAGAAGGACTGTCGCTTATTACACGAACTTTCGCATCGCATTTTGGTGAGGAACCAATAGCCCCGTCATGAACAAAGACATCTGAGATGGATGATATGTGACTTGTGACCTAAGAAATCCAAGAGCGAAAATGAAATACAAAGTATAACAAATGAAAAGAAGAGATTTTTTTTCAGTGAGGGCGTGCAGAATAAAGCAGGATAGTATCACTTAATCAGATAGCCTTTCCAGCAACCAAACTACTCACTACAGCGTTTGTATTGCTATTATGTAACCAATTACTAAACAGAAAGGAAGCTCCAAAATTTTCCCAGACAAGCCACAAATAACTTCGGAAATAAATGATGCCAAAATTCAATTGGATTAACCTTCATGAGAATCTATACTGCAACCCCACATGCGATACATGAACAACTACTTATATCTACCAAAATAAAATAAGAAAGCAAATGAAACAAGAGAATCTTAGCAGTTGGACTTGGACCAAAGAGAAACAATAGCAAGGGAACAAGATGTATAAAAGATAAAAGATTAACATGCCTGCTTTAAAAGTTTGTTAAATTGCGTCTTGGAAATTCCTGGTGCTCCTTCAAGGACATTTCCTCTCATATGAAGGGGAATTCCTGACAAAGACTCTGAAAAAAGAAAAGAAGAGAATATATAAAAGTCAAAATGTTAAATTAATAGCGACAAAAATAACAATAAAAAAAATGGTGGTGATGGAAACTTTACGTGTAATGGTCGCGCCATGTTGGTGTAGCTCACAAGCATTTAAGTTCCGAAAAGCTTTGTCCTTCACAAACACACCCTTTCCAGCCAAAGCACACTCAAGTCCATCAGAATATCCGGCCTCTTCCTCTGCCACTTTGGCTGAACCTGCATTCTGATAATATATAAATAAATGAAGAAAAAAGAGAAAAAAATAAGATATTTTCAGATGATTTGAAGCATTTTTGAAGTCGGGGAAAAAAAAAAAAAAAGATTCCACCTCATTCTGTTATGTGAGGCATACTACAAGTACGTTATTTTATTTATGGCCATATTATTCACGTATGAAAATTAGTAAAAGAGCTCAAAAGCCCAACGCCAAATATAGCCGAGAAAATCAACAGCAAACCACAAACTTGATGAAATTACGGTTACAGACAGGTTTTTTCAGTTCCGTGCTAAACATTGGAAAAAAAAAATACATATATATTATATATATATATATATATATATTTAGAGCAGAGCTATATATATGATAATTGATTATGGGCAAAATGTACACATTTTTTACATGAGAGGAAGGGGGAGAAACTTACACGTGAAAAGGAAAGCGAGAAAGGCAGTGAAGAATTGAATTGTGGACCCCACCTTCCGTTCAAGAAGCGCTTCACAAGTAATGAGTTCCTCCTCATCACTCTCTCTCTCTCTCTCTCTCTCTATCGGAGGTCGGAGGAGTAGAAGACAGAGAGAGGAAGATGCAGGCAGAGACAGGTTCAGTGTTGAAGAGGAGCCGGAATGGGGACGGACAAGTTATGGGCTTTTTCTGTTGGGTCAATATTTGTAGGCCCATGACTAACGGGCCCATTATTGCTAAGTTGGACCAAAACGAATGAGATGTTAAAACGACATGTCGGTTTCTCAGGTCAGCTGCGATGCGAGCTGAACAGTGCAAGTCCCACGGAACGAACGGAAGCAAAAGGAAATCAAACAAGCGAGAGAGAGAGAGAGAGATTCCTCTGATTTTCTAAAATCTCCGACTAAGAATCGCAGAGCCCAGAAAGAAACCCAAACCCAAATCCAGTTTCTTCTTTTGGTTTCAAAGGTAAAAGCTTTTTCTCCATTTCTTCACTCATACATCATCAAAAACCAAGTAAAGAAGTTTTCATTTGGAACAATTGAAAAATCTCCTTTTCTTTGCTTTGCTTTTCCTTTTTCGGTTTCCTTGTTTTCTCTGCTCTTATTTATGACCCAAGACAACAGTATTATTTTCTTTCTTTGGCTCGCCACTCTCTTGTTTTGGATTTCCTTAGCATTGAATTATTTTAATATTAAAGATATTTTTTGTGATACACGAATTTTCCATTTCGTTTTATTAGGGCTTTTAACTTTGAGAAATACCCCGTTTTTCCTATAGCCAATTGTGGTCAGCATTTTTATGGGTTAAATAAAAAAACAAAAATAAGAACCATTATTTTGTTAAACAAAAACTTGGGAAGTTTCTCAAATAAATTATAAAAGAAAAAAAAAAACGCTTGGAATGGTGGTTAGTGCCAAATTTGGTAACTGAACAAAGACCCACACAAAGTATGATTTTAGAATTAAAAACCATGGAATAAAGTAGACTTATTGGTTCGTTTCGTGGCACGGATTTTCAGGTTTCTTTTCTTAAATGTGTAAGAATTAGAATTTTAGTAACAAACTGTACATTATATCAGGTATTCTTATTGGTTTCTAATAGTTTAGGTATTCTTATTGGTTTCTAATAGTTTCTTACTTTAGTTTTAGTCTAAATATATTTAACTTATTGGTTTGTTTCTTGGCATGGATTTTTGGCTTAAAATCCTGCAAGAAATAGAATTTTAGTGAAATGCTTGGGCATTATATCTTTCTAATACTTTTGAATCTTCGGTATAGGCAGACTTTCGTGATGGGATCACTGAGGCAAAAACTTACGTTCTTTCCATCAGAAGAGGTTCTGTACAATGTTTACGCATCATATGAAAAGGTCTAAACCAGTTGTGAGTGGCATTGGAAGTCTAGTGCATGGTAGATACAAGCTGGATTTGAATATTCCCACGAGGATGATGGATTCCAGTGCCATAATGGGAAATCCGATTATAGAGCCTCACGATGAAATGGAATTTGAATCTCATGAAGCTGCATATTCATTTTACAAAGAATACGCCAAGTCTGCAGGATTTGGAACTGCAAAGTTGAGCAGTCGCCGATCTAGGGCTTCCAAGGAGTTTATTGATGCAAAATTTTCGTGCATAAGATATGGGAACAAGCAACAGTCTGATGACGCCATTAATCCTCGGCCTTCTCCAAAAATTGGTTGTAAAGCAAGCATGCACGTGAAGAGAAGGCAAAATGGTAAGTGGTATGTTTATTGCTTCGTGAAAGAGCACAATCACGAGCTTTTACCGGCTCAGGCTCATTTTTTCCGAAGCCACAGGAATGCAGGTCCTCTTAAGAATGATGTCAGAATACGCAGACGGAAGAACTTAGCGGCAGTGTCCAAATTATTCAGTGCGTATCAGAACATTGACTGTTTAGAGAATAATCTGAGAAACCAGCATGATAAGGGACGCAGCTTGGTTTTGGAACCAGGGGATGCTCAGTTGCTACTCGAATATTTTATGCAAATGCAGGAAGAGAATCCGAAATTCTTCTATGCAGTTGATTTGAATGAAGAGCATCGGCTGAGAAATGTGTTCTGGGTTGATGCCAAAGGAATGGAAGATTATTCCAACTTTAATGATGTGATTTCTTTTGACACCACATATTTCTCCAACAAGTATAAAATACCTTTGGTGCTCTTTATTGGGGTGAACCATCATATTCAACCTGCATTACTCGGTTGCGCATTGATTGCAGATGAAACAGTTTACACATTTGTTTGGTTGATGCAAACATGGCTTGTGGCAATGGGTGAACAGGCTCCACGGGTTATTCTCACTGATCAGAACAATGCCATCAAGGCAGCCATTGCAGCCATCTTTCCAAGCACGCGCCATTGCTTTTGTTTGTGGCAAGTAATGGAGAAGATGCCGAGGCAGCTCCAGTTTTTGAGTATGTGGCAGGATACTTTCATGGAAAAATTTAATAAATGTGTTTTCAAGTCGTGGTCCGTGGAACAATTTGAAAAGAGATGGTGGAAACTCATTGATAGGTTTAATCTTAGACAAGTTGGGTGGATTCAATCCTTGTATGAAGATCGTATGCATTGGGTGCCTACATTCATGAGAGATATATCGTTTGCCGGATTGTCTAGAACTTCTCGATCGGAAAGCTTGAACTCTTTGTTTGACAAATATGTCCAAGGGGAAACGTCGTTGAGGGATTTTATGGAACGGTACAGGGTAATTCTTGAAGATAGGTACGAAGATGACGCCAAAGCAAATTTCGATGCTTGGCATGAAACACCGGAATTGAAGTCTCCATCGCCCTTTGAGAAGCAAATGTCGCTAGTCTACACGGATGAAGTTTTTAAGAAATTCCAAGTTGAGGTTCTGGGAGCGGCTGCTTGTCATCTTAAGAAGGAAAATGAAGACGAGACAAGCACAACTTATACTGTGAAAGACTTTGAGGATAATCAGAATTACATTGTTGAATGGAAAGAATCAAAATCGGATATATATTGTTTGTGTCAATCATTTGAATATAAAGGTTATCTCTGTAGACACGCCATTGTTGTTCTTCAAATGTCTGGCGTGTTCAGCATCCCACCTAAATATGTACTGCAACGATGGACTAATTCTGCTATGAGTAGGCATTCCATTGGTGAAAAGCTGGATGACGTGCAGCATAAAGTTCGTCGATATAATGATTTATGCAGACGAGCCATAATATTGGGCGAGGAAGGATCATTATCTCAAGAGAGTTACAATGTGGCTTTATCCGCCATAAAGGAGGCTTTGAAGCAATGTGCAAATTTGAGCAACTCCGCGGAGAACAATGCAAGACCTAATTCCTCAGCAGTAGGTGGTGTATGTCCCATTGAAGAAGAGAATCAATGCAGCAATGCATCTAATTTCGGGACATCTGGTCCTAAACCGACGACTACAAAGAGGGCCCCTAGGAGAGTTGGGGTGGGGAAAGAGGCAGCCACAAGTAATGAGAATGGTGCAGCTAAGAAGGGGAAGGTGAGTGTCTTTGGACGTTGGTTATGTCCGTTTCATTCAAATAATTGTGTTTCTATTTGGAGAAGGTGAATGGGAAACGAAGTATAAGAACATGCATCTTGTTTTGTAGGTACATCCACCGGAAGTCGTCACGAGTGTTGGCACGCAAGGTTGCTTTAACCAAGTGGTACGTCATATAATTGATTACTCTCCCTTGCAGTTTTCGCGAACCACTAAAATTCTCAATAAAGTTGAGAAGTAATGTTGGGGATGTCAGATCAACATTTTGACTAAGTAACCTGATCATGTTTGGTGTTGGTGATTTTGTTATTTCGAAAGCACAGGCATTTTTGAGTATATTGTTTGACATCTTCTTCATTGTTGTTTGTGGCAGGAACTTTCTGACGGGCGTTTTGCACAATTACAGAATGTGGTGCCTGCGCCGTTGCACAGTATGGTGCCGGCGATGTTTCAAAACGTTGCATCGCCACAGTTCCATAATGTGGCTACGTCACATGTCCCTGAGAATCGTCTTCCTCGTTAGTGCAGTTTCTCTTCTGACAAAAAAAAAAAAAGAAAAAAAAAAGTATGTACATTCCGACTACTTAAGCACTGTAACAAGATCTAATCTAGTTTTGAAAAGTTACCTGTTGTTCATGTATACTGAGTTTGGATTAATGATAGTACGTTACTTGTGTCCATCTAAAAGTTTAGAAATTTAGGCAACATATTTTTAATGCATTTCTGTTAGCAAAATCTAGCTTCAGTTTCAACACACTTACCCCAGCCTAACAGGTGCAATTTTATAGGAATTTTTTTGACATAACCAAAATTTCATGTCAAATAAAAAATAGGGTTTTTGTATTGCCACATAACATTTGGCATTAGTAATTTATGATCTATATGACACCTTTTTGTAGGGAAATAAGGCACTT
>NW_010357101.1:189818-282873 GCF_000414095.1 Morus notabilis
GTAGGGAAATATGGCAATTTTTTAAACTAAATGCTTATTTATTTACTAATAAATAAGGTCGCCGTGTTATAGTAATTAATGATACGTTGCATACACTTGTGCACTGAAACTCTTCATATCAAACACATTAAAAAAAAAAAAAATTAGGAATTAACAAGAAAGATTATTGGTGTCTACTGAATCCTAACAGATGCAACAGATGTTAAAGCATATGATTCTATTCTGATAGAAGATGAATATTAAAACTCTAATTAATAAAATGCTTATTTTGTTTCCCACGCTTCAATCAGGCCCGTTCATTTAGAATTCTCTCTCTCTCTCTCTCTCTCTCTCTCCTGCAAATTTTTCCAGTTGCCAAACAGGAGAAAAATGTCAGCTTCCGAGCGTTACTGCATCGGCTACGCTCTGCAGTCCAATAAAGTGAAGACCTTCATCCGACCTTCACTCCTCGACCACGCCGCCCACAACGGCATCGTTCTCGTTACGATCGACCCCACTCTCCCACTGACCGACCAAGCTCCTTTCCACTGCATCCTCCACAAGGTTTACGACCAAAACTGGATACAAAACCTCCGAGAATTCACCACCAAAAGCCCTACCACTGTCATCGTCGACCCTCCAGACCGGATTCAGAGGCTCCACAACCGCATCTCCATGCTCGACGCCGTCAACCGAGTACGAATCACTGAAAAATTCGATCTTGGCGTTCCGGAACAGGTCGCGATTACCGATTCCGACGAATTGAAGAAGAAGAAGGATCTCGAGCTGAAATTCCCGGCGATCGCGAAGCCGCTGGAGGCGAACGGCACAGCCGCGTCGCACGAGATGTTTCTCGTTTTCAACGCCGACGGATTGGAGAAGATTCTGAAAGAAAGCAAAAATGCGATGGTGGTTCAGGTTTTCGTGAACCATGGGGGAGTGGTGTTCAAGGTGTACGTGGTGGGCGATCGTCACGTCAAGTGCGTGAAGCGGAGGTCTATGCCGGACATTTCGCCGGAAGATCATGGGGATTCCGACGGCGGCGTAATGCCGTTCTCGCAAATATCGAATTCTAATGATGAAGTGAATCTAAATCTGAAGGAAGTAGAGATGCCTCCTGATGAGATTGTGGAGGAGGTGGCGAGGAGTTTGAGGGAGGAATTAGGGCTTCGTCTCTTCAACTTTGATCTGATCAGAGATTGCAACGGCAAGTATTTCGTCATCGATATCAATTACTTCCCTGGATATGAAAAGATGCCTGATTATGAACCAGTCTTGACGGATTTCTTGTTGGATCTTGTCCAAAACAAACCAACTAACTAAAAAAATAAACCACATTCACAGCATTCAAAGTCCCTACTTTTTTTTTTTTTTTTTTTCTCTCCTTGAAGGAATGATCAATGACATTCTGTTTGGTAAGCTTAAGGAGGGAAATCAATTGGAGAATTGTATCTCGTATGTGATATTTATGAATTGTTGTTCACAATTATACACTAATTCTTCCATTTTATTTGATGAATATTTTCTTGCATTGCATTGCTTGAATTTATTTTAATGGCTTCTATACTCTGAATTTATTATTCTAATATGATATGATGGATTGTACACATTCTGCTTCCAAAGAATAAATCAACCTGCCCCGAATAATGTCATAAATTGCTTCCTTATCAAGCTAAATGAAACAAATTTTTATTATTATTATTTTTTTTTCAGAAGTTGGATATCATTTCATGAGAGATTGATGATATACGAGTTATAATTGCCCTCTTTCCTATTCATACACCAGTTACTAGTGTATATGACTATAAATATATAGTTAAAAGAAAAATATGAGGGACATGTATCCATGTTAGATAGATATTAATAAAATTTGGGTTACAAATTGTTGTGCCTAACTAAATTCTCTATTGTCCTCACCTCGAGTGTCATTACATTTCTTTCTTCTTTTTCTTTCTTTTTTTTTTTTTTTTTTTTTTTGTGAGTAAATAATGAAACATTTTATTTTTAATGAAACCTTAGGTCGTAATCTCTACATATTTGGCAAAGTAGGTAGGTTAGTTGCTTCTGAAGGTCAATAGAATACCTACTATATTTGATATATCGAGTCATTTCCTGGGCAAGGTTTTTTGCCTAGCTTGCAACTTTGGGATTTCTCATGTATAGATTTTCTTTTGACCCCTTGGTTTTACATAAGAAAGCGAATATTCAAAGTAAGAGTAAAATTTTCACTTAATGTTAAAGGAGAATTTTATGATAAGAGTACAAAATAATTACGCCATTGGTATATATACCCTAAAAAAAGTTATGGGCCATTCAATTATGTTAATTGCATTAGTAATGTAAAAATTAGGGATGCTAATCTCTACAGGACGGGCCCCGCCTAGCGGGGATGAGAGATAATTATTAGGGATGGGAGATAACTAATAGGGATGAGGATGGAGAGGAGACAAAATCTAGTCTCCAATTCGTGGCAACGTGGAGAAGGGAGAAGTACTCCCTACTTAGACTCTGTCCCATATTAATGTATTATTTTTTATGTAAATATATATATATATATATATATATATTGATACACATAATCTTTTAAAATTACTTTCTACTTAAGAAAAGGGTAGCTGCATTATTTTAATTGGGTGAGGCAAAGTACCGATTATAGTTTCTTGTACCGGAAAAAAAAAGAGCAATTACTAATCTTCTCCTATATTATATATACACATAAAGATGTAGTGTCTAGTGCCTCTTCATCCTCTTTTAAAGCTATTAGGAATAGAGAATGAAGGATAATTTACTTATTTATTTTGATGTTTTTAGACTTTCTTCCCTTATGCATTGGTTATTACTTTTTTATTTTGATGTTTTTAAACTTTCTTCCCTTATACATTGGTTATTACTTTTTGATTCAATTGGCAATAGATCAAGAATTTTTAGTTTTATTATGAACTTTTCAGTTTAGTCTAAATTTATAATAAATTTTTATTCTATTATTTTTATTTTAAGTTGTTATAATTTTAAAATGCATAGTGATTCATATGATGAGAAATGTGGCAGATATGAGAAGTGCTCCCTATGAGAAATTTTCGACTCCGACCCTGTTCCTATTTATGCGGGGATAAAGACGAAGATAAGGATAATTTAGGAGGGCGAGAATGGGAAATAATCCTCTACCCTCACCCCGTCCTATTGCCATCCCTAGTAAAAATATGTAAATTAACATAATCCGGTGAAAATTTAACGGTGCAATACGGGCCATAATAGCAGGGTATTTTTGTACTCCCACCAAAGAATTCCCGTAAAATTTGTTACTAATCAGCCCACTCATTTACAAGCTTTTCGACACCATCAACTTCATGGTATCTATCCTTCTCTATGAGAGAAAAGGGGAGAGACTGTTAGGTTTGCCAAATGACTTGCTTTTACTTTTTCATGGATCGCTTGATTCACAAGGAATATATATTCTTACCTAATGGGTAACAAAAACTCTTGACTTTTCATGACAATGGCAGATATAATCAGCAATTAGTTCAAGAATCATCATTATGTAATAATCACCTTTTTCTATATTTAATCCTACTTTTTTTATGGTGTTACTCTCCAAGTTGCTAATTACTACTAGAGATGAGAGATACACCATAAGAGGTGTGAGCATATATGTGTTGAGGTGTGTGACTTGTCCACGTCATTATAAATTTACATATCATATATATGTATGTGTATATATATATATATATGTACATATAATAGATAGATTGATTGATAGATTGATTGATATATAGATAGAGATGTTTGACATGAGTTTGTTATCCCTTATCAAAGGTCAAACCCTTCAACTTCAAGAGGTCTTTCTCATTTTTTATCTATTCCGTGTCCGAAACTATCAACAACTAACTCCTTTTATATTCTTGTCCACTGTTTTATAACATTAAACGGTAATATCGTCTCCTTCTTTCATCTCTCTCCTATTGAAAAATACTTGACAACTTATGATTGTATGGCGGTACTAGTGAATTGGATATGTCCATCTTTGATCAATATTTCAAAGGATTTATTAATGATCGCATAATCTTTGGCCACACATAAATGTTTCTAGAATCACTAAAGAGCTGTTTGTTAAACAAAAAACATCTCTATTGTAATAAGTATTACAAATGTACACCCTTAACAAAATCTGATATATATGTGATCCTATTACAATCAATACAATATTAGTAATTGCTTAGATATCCAAGTGATAGAACTATCTAATATATAAAAATTCAGTATTATGAACAGAAACGCATGATTGGAAAAAAAAAAAAAAAAAAAAAAAAAAAAAAAAAAAAAAAACCTAAAACTATAACTATAACTATGATCGATTTTACTAAAACCTCCTCTTGTTACGACATGGCCTCAATCTGAAAGCAAGCCAGTAATTACTTCATTCCGCGAGATTGACCAATGTCTGTGAAGATGCTAAACTGCCAAAATCCAATATATATAAATATATATATATATATATATATATATACACATACATATAAGTAAGCATTAATAAAAAAATATTAACAAATAAAATAAGAATATAAAACATATATATCTATGTGGAGAGAAAAGGATAAAGAGAAAACAGCTTACTCCATGATATGCTTCCAATAAGAGTCGGTTGTCTCATCATCTATAAGATCTCCCCATGCTTCAAAGGTGGTTGAAGTGGTGGATGAATTAGGATTAGAAAGATGATCAGTATTATTATTCGGGTTGTTATTAACCTTATAATTTTGGTTAATAATTCTATTAGAAAGTATTGTAGCAGTCTCATGATCATGATGATCATCAGGTGATGAGGCCACAGAAACCAAGTGAGGAAGTTGATTATTATTGCAAGCTAGTTGATGATTAACTATTCCAAGAGGGTTACTAGCTGTGCTAATGGGATGATTAGTAGTAATTGGTGGTATTAAGACGTGATGAGCATCTTGATGAGGGGCTAATTCTGTATTTGGAAAAGTGCTGGTACTGCTTTGGATACGAGTAGTACTAGGATTATGTGGACCAAAACCGGCATCAACAAGATGAGGGCCATGGCCGAAAGCATCATCGAGCCTAGAATGTTCCATCAATCGCAAATACTCGTCAACACAAGGCTGACGGTCCATAATTGTTGAGGACGAGGATGATGACCCTAAAAGGTTGTAAATCGCTTCGAGACTCGGGGTGGTGGCATTAGCAGAAGTACTAGTACCAGTGGTAGTAGTGTTTAGGACTTGCAAGAAGTTGTGAAGAACTTGGAATTTTGCGAGTTGCGCGGTATCAGAGTAGGAGAGCCTAAGATTGGAGGTGTCTAATGAGAAGGGATTATTATTGTTGCTGGTGTTGTTGAGGAAGGTGGTGGCAAAGTTAGCAGCAGCAATCAATTGAGGAAGATTGGAGAGAATGTTTAGATCAGTTCTAGGTCTGTGGGTTACCGGATCAATTCCCATTTGGAGAAGCTTTTTCTTTAAATGGGTGTTCCAGAAGTTCTTGATTTCGTTATCGGTCCGCCCTGGCAGATGTCCTGCTATGGTGGACCACCTACATGAACACAGTAACATGGAATATTGTTAAAAACTACACACATATATATAACAAATATTTAAGTAATTTCTCCTATACTTAGAATAATTTATTAATTAGAAATTATGCAATATGATTGGCAATAATTAACTCCGACATATCCATATGGACATGCCAAGATTAATCAAGTTGAATTAGTACTTGAAAGTCGATTTCCCTTATTTATTTTTTAATGAATAATGCTTTTCTCGTTTATGATATAATGGAGGGTATTATGAAGCAACATTTGAAGAAAAGTAAGAACAATTCCACAAATTAGTGAATGAAACTTGAAAATATCTGTTTACTAAATGAATCAAATGAGAGCAATTTACAAATTTTGGAAATTAAAGTGCATAATCTCTGGCTGAAATTCGGTAAAATTAATTAATTGATAATTACTTGTTGCCAAGAACAGCATGAAGGTTGATGATGAGCTTCTCTTCATCCTCAGTGAACTTTCCCCTCTTGATATCAGGCCTCAGATAGTTTGTCCATCTGAGCCTGCAACTTTTGCCACACCTGTTAAGCCCTGCAAGCTTTGGCAGTGCTCTCCAACTTCCATGTCCATTTCTCCTAATGTAATCCACCAGCTTTTGGTCCTCCTCCGGCGTCCACGGCCCTTTCTTCAGCCCGTTTTCGTCCGACGACGGTGATCTTCCCATCATTAAATCCTATAATCAATCTGCGACAACACTACTCATCATAAGAATAGCATATATAGGATAACTACATTCTGTATCATAATAAAAGATGAAAAGGAGTACATGAGCTAGCTTGGGACCTTAAATTAAATGATAAAAAAGAGAGTACTGCGTTATAAGAGAGAGTCGTCTGAGATATTGGAGATACAAAACATATAAGATAAGATTATAAGTTATGAAGAAACAGCAGAGAAGACTGTCTAATTTTATAGTGATTTGTGGTTTGATTATGTTTGGAAAGAATAAGCAAAGAAAAGAAAAAAATTGACACAATTGCCTAAATTAATCCTCCCACTCTAGCTAGCTAGCAACTTCACATCTCAAAATTTGACATGAAATTCCAAACATGTCCTTGATCTTCCAAGTGCATATGGTATTTGATATAGGGATATATTTGCATATATTCATCCAGTAATGCTTTCTATATACGTGTTATTACATAAATCAAATAGGTTGCATGTCAACACACGCAACACTATTCAGTCCTTCTATTGGACCCACCATGAAGGAGTAACATATACACACTTCTTTATCGTTTGATTAATAATCTCATTTGCACAACTATATATATATATATATATATTGACTTCTTATTAATTATGTTTGACATGTGATCTATTATTAATATACGTATTCACCCGTATTTGCATGTATATTAGTTGCAAGAGATTTTATGAGGTAAAATATTTAACCTCAAGATTGGGAAACTAATTAGGTAACAAAGAGTTTGAATATAGTGATGAGCTAATTAAAGTATTCATAGACTTCAGTGATAAATTTCTGAGTTCTGATATTACGCGAATCGGGAGGTTTCTTTTGAGATTTCACATGATTTATAGAGAGTGAGGCGCAATTTTTAGACTTAATTAAATCCTCATAAAATATAAACACGTCAATTAAAAAAAAAAAAAAAAAAAAAAAAAAAAAAAAAAAAAAGGGTTTTTCGTGTTGTTCTTAATTATTAAACAACGGGAGATGTTATAATTAACCTC
Organism: Morus notabilis; assembly: GCF_000414095.1. Taxonomy (NCBI): domain Eukaryota; kingdom Viridiplantae; phylum Streptophyta; class Magnoliopsida; order Rosales; family Moraceae; genus Morus; species Morus notabilis. Next base: position 197,062 of record NW_010357101.1, read on the forward strand.
ATATGTATTCCTTAATTAATCCCATTTCATAACTTAATGAGAACATATATTTATTTGGTAAGACCTTTATTTTGCTAGTTGACCTTACTTTTGTTTTTAGATGCCAATCTAATAATTCGGACGTGCTCCAACTCCTTCACGCCAATGAACCAGCTCTCTCCTTCTCATCACTCATCAGTACTCTTAATGGGTATTCATATATATAATCTTCTAACATTGCAAAGAGCCATAACGCCACAAAGTCAAAATTCTACGTAGTCTATTAATTTCCAGCGCAAAAACGAAAAAAGTCTACTTTGTCCACGTACATATCTACCTGCACCCATTAGAATTTGGATTGCAGTTTTATGATAATGTATCTCTATATCTTTGTGAACTCTAAATTCCCTCGAACTCTCGAAATGATCTGACTAATTAATGATATTAAAGGGAAACAAAATTATATTTTAGCTGTCTTAGATTCAATTAACGTATCAGCTACTAACAATGGATCATATAATTAGAACAAACCGTTTTAATGTTTAATTAATATTTAATTATAGTCTTCTTCATTTCAAATGTCTTCTTGATTTTTTTCTGCTACTCAATTATCGGGGGAAAAAATCTGCATATCCGACCCCTTTATGGCTAAGTACAGTAATCGCCGCCTCTATATTGAAACAAATTACACGTCAATCTTTCATCAACGTCAAAGTGCTTCTCATATTACCAAAAGTTTTTGGATTTATTATAATTACATATTCTTTACTAACTATATATAAATATATTACATAAGCATATAGATATACAATCTTTTATATCAGATTTTAAGAAAGCTGTATCTCCAACTAATCTAAGTGTCGCCATTGCACAGTTCATCTTTCTTTCACCAAACAAACCTTTTCTCTTTAATATATACACATGCATATATTTTTATCTTTAACCCACATATATGCTTGTATTGTTTTTCTTTTTTATTGTTATTTCTTTTACTTCAATATTTTTCTTGTATATATTTTATGAAATTATTAGTTATGATGTAGGATGGATCAATACTTTTTTCAGCGTCGTGATTATAACTAAAAGCAACCAAAAAGATTATGCTCGGTGCATAGGAGACAAGTTATCTGTATATGGAATTAAAAATAAACACAGCCATCGGTCAAAAGACGTGTGTATATATATATATATATATATATATATAACGTTCCTCTTTCACCAAAAGAAATGTGTCATATATATATATGAATATTAATTTTGATTGTTCTTTGTGCGCATATCTTATTGCTTTCATGCATCACCATTATTCGTAGTAATATATTAATCTGCAATTAACATGCATGGTATTTATATGTCTTTAATTTTCTGCGGACTGCATATATGTCTGGTTTTTAAAATACATAGTACTTGTTACCTTAATTATATAAATGAGAAAATAGAGAGTTGGTATTTAACCTTATTTTAATACAAAATAAGATTGATTCTATGAATTTCTGCATTTAGTGGTACCAAAAAGTACGTGAATTTTGTTGTTGTTGTTCTCTCATTGTTGGCTATGACATCATTGGGTTTGAGTAGTCAATGTGGGGGTTAAAAGGACAGTAGAGTCTGCCGGAGGTTTTCCTCCTAACCTGACCTCATTATCCTCATTTACAAGTCACTTGAGCTTTTCTATTCTTAATTAAACCTTGGTTACAAGACAAAAAATCGCAAATTATTTGAGATTATACCAGTATAGCAAAAGAAATTACGGAGTACAATACATTGATAATAGTGTCTATCATCATATATATACAGTCTTAACGTATTACCTATGATAATGTTCATCCAAATAATATATGTATCACTACACATAATTGTTACGTAATAAAAAGTGAGAAATTGGATTTCACCATGAGCATTCTTGTATCACTAAATGGTATTGTTTCTATTTTATTTTATTTGTAAGCGGTATATTCCTACTACTTTTAAATCAAAGTTAGATATTTTATATATATATATATATATGATCAGTAATCTCAGTTTTTGACCGTTAGATCTTATCAAAATCACATTAGATAAAAAAAATATGCAAAACAGATAAATTCTGATACAGACCTAACGACTCAAAAATAAAGAATACCGATAGTCCCATTTTTACAGGGACTACAATAGAAATTCCCATATCTTAGCAAATAAATACATGAACCTTTTGAGAATATTTACATTCATTGACCAAAAAATATTTGCTGTTTTTTCAAGTTCCTATTCAACTCTCTCTCTCTGGTTTTTTTTTGTCTTTTGTTTTTGTTTTTTTTTTTTTTTTGGATAAATCAACTGATCGGTTTCCTTGAATGAGTTATACCTTGGACAGTGTAACAAGAAAAGTTACGTCCCCACTCAAAATTCTTTGCCTAAGATGGACATAATTTGTTAGAACAAAATAGTTTCAAAATGGACTGATTGTGAGATTATTTTTTATAATTTTCCTCTGAATGCGTTTGCCTGGGGAGGTTTGTTAATTTCCAGAAATGATTGTGAAAAAAGGATGTAATCGATGGCTAAGAAAGTTAGTTATATCAAAACTCATATTTTCTTACAGTTTTCAAATATTTATGCTTTTAAAGGAATCTCCAGAAAAGTTTAGTTAAAAACGACCACTATTCAAACAGAAACCAAAGCTTTTGGGATCTGTAAATTTGTTTATCTTTGTTACAAATTCAAACGCTCATATTAAGCTGTTGAATAACAAAGAATTAATGTATTTAATTTCAACGGTAAATAAAAGAAGAAACAAATATATATGACTTTCTATCTAGTGTTTGGCCACCAATAGGGTTTATTAATTGACTTATTTGTTTTTATTATATTATGCTTCTCTCTCTTGATAACGATGTCTCTTTCATGTGTTCAAATTACAATTCTCTTTTTTCATTTTTTTTTTGTCTGTCGTTCATTAAGCTTAATTGCATTTTTGTCAGCCTACCAATATTCATGTGATCATCACCTAGCAGGGCTGAAAATTTAGGGTTCAAAAATCAAAATAATATCTTGGTGTCGTTTTTTTTTTTTTGGTATATATTGTTGTTGTTTTATGTATAAAGAGAAAAAAAAATGTAAATTAGTTTTAAATTATTTCTTACGTGGATTTTGATATATAATTTTGACTTGATCGTTTCTGCTTTAATTTACCAATTAGATCACATGTCAATTAGAGCGCTGTTTTTACAATATTCAAAAAAGTTAAGCATATCTTATAAAAAAAAAAAAAAAGTTTTCAATGAAGGGATAAGAACAAGAAACAAAAGGAAAAAGATTAAGAATGTTTCGTAACGTTAAAAAAAGGTGAACGTTAATTAACTTCGAAATTACGCAGCAGTAACTAACAAATAAGGAGGTAATAAATTTATCTCGGGCAAGGTAACTCTCATTTTTGGTATAACAACATGTCTAATTGACAATATTTCATTTACATGAATAACAAGCTTGATTGCTTGTAAATCTTTCATATCATCATTTATAATATTAATATTATCACTAGCTTGTAATTTATCAAAGAAAGTATTGACTGCTTTGTATTAAGTTTGAATAACTCATCAAAGATCCCATTCCGCCACCTTTTTTTTTTTTTTTTTTTTTACTCGAAACGCTCATTTTTTAAACGGATCAATTTGCAACCTCTGATGAATGTTGCTCCCTTGATGCATATACACACACATAAATACATACATACATACATATATATATAAACACGTCATGACACACACACATACATATAGTATATATACACGTCATGACACACACACATACATATAGTATAGTTGGGCTTGGACTAACGGTTCAAACAGTACAAATTGACTGACAATTCTAATATAGTTTCCGGAAATAGTAGAAAATAGGCCAATATGAAAAGCTTAAAAAAATATGTAGGTCAATATTTAGTTATAGAAATTAATAGGCCATAACTTGTCAAGTTATGGTTTATAACCATATAAGTTATGGATAAAAACTGTCAATAACTTATTAAGTTATGGTTCCAAGTTATGAACAAAAACAGTAATTTGACCTATTTATTAACTTATGTAAACTATTGGCCTATTAATTTTAATTCATCTCAAATCTTGGCCTATTTCCTTCTTTCTCCCCTATAGTTTCCTATATATCATCCGATCCAAGTAAAGCAAATAAACATGATTTAAATATAACAAAAATAACTTGTTCCAACGTGGTAGGTCAAAACACAGTCAAACATGCAAAGTTGATATATAAAGAAGAATAATTAAGTACAGTCATAAGGCCATATTGAAGTATTAAGGTTGGATACAAGCAAGCCTTCGTGTTGAATATATAGAATCAAATCATGTGTGCTCTTATTCATGTCTTTTTTTTAATATCCCTCTAATAATATTGTGACGCGTTAATTAAAATGTTACATCAATTAAAAGATTCTTATCACGTCAATTAAAAAGTCATAACGTGACGTGTTATTATTGGGGAACACGGAAAGTGATATAAAAAGTGACATGTTTTTTTTTTTTTTTTTAATTGAGGCAATGAGACAAGCACTCTTTAGAATATATAGGTCTAGAATTTTACTCTTTATCTTTTTTAATTAAATAACTATATTAGTCAAAATGTATTAATTAAGAGTAAGGGGTATCCAAACTCATACACTAAGGGCATGTTTACTTCGCATCAAAGAGAAAGGGGAAGTACGGAGTGATTTTCTTTTCCATCTAATAATATGTTTACTTACAAAATTAGTAATTTCTTGTCAAAGAGATTAGTATTGATTTCTTGTCAAAGAGAATGAATACTAAATTTAATTATCTACCCTTAATAAATTATTATATAGCGAATGATTATTTAATTGAGTAAAAAAATAATTTAGTGATTACATTCATAATATTGTTATTTTTTAATTTTAGTAAACATAAAAAAATAAATATAGTTGTTTTCTATTATACCATTTAATAATTAAGTAAACACATAAAAAAAATAAAGACCTTTAATTTCATTACTTTACTTTTATTTATAATTCTATTAGCCTTCTCATTATATTTTTTTTACGGTTTATCCCTATAAGTTCAACAATTTTCTCTTCATTGTTATTCTTAGGCCCATACTGAGAATAGTACATGGATTGGGCCAACATGAAGTGTCCCAATGAAGAATTGGAAACAGGAGTGGCTCAACTGCAACTTTGTCAAATATTTGATGCCTGCAAGATGCTTATGCTTAGGTTTCTCAAATAAGAGCAAAAAATGTCTTAAATCACTAGTTGATTAAACATGTATAAAAAGATTTGTCGTTTTGAATGTGAAAGGTGGTTTCTGATTCGCTCATACAGAGATCTTGTTATCTTCGCCAATGTAGACGGTTGGGTTCGACAATAAAATAAAATGTTTGTTTGTTTATTCAAATTTTGCATTTGGCTAGTCGGCAGACCACCTAGGGACTAGTGTCCTAGAAATAGGACTATAGGAGAATTTCCGTGTAGGGTAATAATAATAATAATAATAATAATAATAATATATCAATATTCATATCATTGATATAAACATGTAATAGTTGAAAATTCCACATGGAATATATATTTTCTGTAAGACTTTAAATTTTTTTTTTCCTTCCAAGTAAAAGAATCTTTTGGAGCCAACTTTGATGAACCAGGTTTTGTCGTAAAGCGTTGGTGCATAAATACCCATATTTGTGTGGCTAAAAGCAAATAATCACTAAGCACTCAATTATTTCGCAGAACATAATCGAAAATGGTGGTGGGAGACAAGCTTTGGCACAAGCTGGAACTGCCAGTGCCGGCGAGCGAAGCTTGGGAGCTTTACGGCGGGCTTCAGCTGGCGAAACTGGTGGAAGAACAATTCTCCACTCTCATCCAAAAGATTGAGCTCGTCCAAGGTGATGGTGGCCTTGGCACCATTCTCCACCTCTCTTTTGTCCCAGGTTCCTTTATCTTTCATCTTTCCCGTCTACTATTTGCTTATAATTATATCACTTGCCATTTTTACTACCTCACAAACATTCTCATTTAACACTTCAAACAAGTTTCAATCATCATTTCAATATATTTCACCGGGGAGAAATTTAAAATTTAGAATTTCATTCATTTTATTTTGATACATTTCAGTTGTGTTCTTATTTAATAATAGAAATGATAATTGTACCCTCACATGATAATAAAAGAATATCGCCCACATATATATATATATATACACATATATATTTGGGGAGTTATTTGGTAGAATATGAAATGGAGACTTTCACTGTTGCTATTTTTGTATCATTAGATCATATCAATATCATACCATAATTCAAAAACGTAACCACATTTAACGACACTTGATGAAATTAGACTGCTTAGAATTGCACGGTATCTCTGAAAAGAGAAAAAGAAGAAAAAAAAAAGAAAAAGAATTGCACCATATCTTTCATAATTTACAGTTTCATTTTTCACCACACAAAAAAAAAAAAAAAAAAAAAAAAAAAAAAGCCATACATTACCATAAAATTCTCCATTTTTCATTTGAAAAAGAACCGTATGAAAAATATTTACGGTTCTGTCAGTATTCGTCATTCCTGGTTATTTAGTTGTTGATTGTATGAATTAATCAGGTACGGGGTTAAGTGATTACAAAGAGAAGTTCACGAAGATAGACAACGAGAATCGCGTGAAAGAAACGGAGGTGGTTGAAGGCGGATACTTAGACTTGGGATTTACCCTTTACCGAGTTCGGTTTGAGATCATTGAGAAAGACGGCGATTCCTCCATCGTCAAGTCCACCATCGAGTATGAAGTCAAGGACGAATTTGCCGTGAATGCCTCAGTTGTCTCTATTGACGCACTTGCCAACATTGCACTTCTTGCCAAAAATCATCTCACTAAACCTAAACCCTGAATAGGTTTGGTTCCATGGACCACGATTCAACATATATACACAAATTCTGCTTACACATTAAAAATGTGTACTTTAGCAGAGAACTTAATTATCTTTTAACTCTTAACCTTACTGTTTTCGGAAATAAAACTCATGGAGGAGGAGTTCTAGTAGTCGCATGCCTTTTGCTTATGCTGCATTTGTATGCTAATTGATTGCCTTTATGCCAAATTAAATCCCAAACTCATTTTATATTGAGTAACTCCAAGTAATCTATACAATAGTGTGGGCGTGACAAATAAATTGTCATTCCAATTGGCGGATCTACTCATAGCGTACTCGAAATCTCACCGGGGTGGAATTAACACTTTATTTTATTTTTGTTATAATTAATTAAAATGCATAATCTTAAATTATTCTAGTGGCATATCACCAAACGTAGGATACTATTAACAAAAATCCAATCCTATTTCTTCCTAAACATTCCAATCCAATTCGTAATACTATCCTATCCAATGTTATCTTATGTTGAGCTCCAAATGGACCCTATACGTATTAAGGTCAGAGAAAGGAAAGTGAAACCAACCGTTCAATCCAAATCCAATCCTGCATTATCAACTCCACAAACGAGTACCGCCTCAAGGACGCTTCTGCCGCCAATGTTCAAAACCATTGCGCATATATATATATATATATATGTATGTATATGTATATAGTTCAAAAATCAAAACCATCTTTCTCACCAAGGCTAAATCTACAAGCATTTCACTACCATTAATTAATTCCTACTACAAATTACAATGCAACGTGTAAAAGCAGGAGGCGCTGCCGTTTTAGACGTTTGGTTCATGAATTCATAACCATAATTCAGAACCATTTTCAGTTTACGCGTGTTTTTTATGAGAGAAAACATTGTAGCGAGCCACGAACTATGATCCGAATCATGTCACGAATCCTTACTCTAAACGCACATACTCTACAGCATTAGATTCCCTCTCGCAACTACCAACTAAAGATCATAAGACAATCTACAACTTACCAGAAAAAGACATTACGATGTATTATTGGTTCTGGACTGACAATCATTTTACTATCTAACACTTTTTGAAGCAATCATGAATACGAAGAACAAAAGCAGGAAACATATTTGGTTTTGGGACTGCCTTCGTGAAGACATTTGATGGGTGTACTGTTTTCTTCAAGTGACATTAGGTGGTAATGTATTTAGTATCAAACTATAATACCTTCCTTCACATGCACTGATAATACACTCTGTTTTCACATCACAGCATGGCAAAACAAAGGTATAATATTTTTTCTCATCATCCTAGCTTGCAGCACTGATTTTCAAGCAAAACAAGCCAAACTGTTTAAAAGATTAGGAATTTTCAACTTTCCCCAACTAACCTACAAAATTTTTATCATACTCCGTTATATCATGTGTTCCTAAACATCAGGAGATGTAATGCACTGAAAGATACATCATTAAGAAAACATAAACTCACTTCGGAAAAGATAATAAAAACTAATCGACAGCCATGGCCTCTGAGCCCCCAATTGCATCCTCCAACCCGTTCTTCTGCTCTTCTGTCGCAAGTCTCATTTCCTCAATCAAATTCTTCTGGTCTTCCTCTATTGTATTTTGCAACTCATCCACCTTCAAGCAGTTTGAACAAGAGCGAAACATTAACCGAAATGATAGTCCAAATGCAAATTGGGTAATAGAAAATGCAAGAAACTTTTAACGGCAATCTTACCACGTGAAGCAAAAGGGAAAATTGCTTCTTACGAAGCTCCAACAACCTCGAACTGGCGGTGTTCTCTGCGTCTAGCGCTGCAATCTCTTTCTCTAACTCAGCAATGAGCTTTTGTGTCTCCGACCTTGGCGGCTGAGCAGCAATCAGCTTCCTGATTGCCTCGCACTCCTCCTTGTGACGCCTCTCGATCTTGCTCTGCTCTAGCTGTTTCTTGAGATCCTCAATGTCAGACTGTGCCTGCACAATCTGCCGGTTGATCTCCTCTTTCAACTCATGGAAGTTCTCCTTCTCTCTGATGTTGGCCTCAACAACCGCCCTGCTCTTGAGGAGCGGAATCTCAAAGGTAGAGAGCTCCTGCAGGAAAGCCTTGGCAAGCTTCTCGCAGTCAGCGAAGTTTTTGTCATCATTCTTGTCGATCTCAGTGAAGAAAGAGGTGAACTTCTTCTGAAGCTTCTTCAATGGCGGTTCTCCCCGGGTGGTGGTGGTGCGGGTGAGGAGCCTGTGTTTTATGATGATGTCATCTTCAAGTGGGCCGAAAGCATAGTTTGCAGCTACTGCTTCACCTCGACCCGAAACTTTCCTTCCTTTCGCCAACATTGAATGGTGATTGTAGATTCACTAGTGGGAGTTGCAAAGCAAGCTAGATTTGTTCACGGCTAAAAATGCAGAATTTGTGAAATTAGGAACAATTATTAATAAGAATTAAAGGAAAAAACTCGAAACAAAGTCATGGGAGCTTGGATTTCTAGCATAAGGAAGATTCTTTTGGTACTACCTAGGATTCCTTAAGAGTCAGAAATTGAGATTCAATTCCAAATGCAGACCAAAATAAGTGTAACACTACGTTGAGCAAAATATTATAGCCACGACGTATTGTAGGCCACACATTACTGAGAAATTTTTGGTATAAAGTGAAAACATTACAAAATGCAAAAGTAACCATTTTTAAGATGAAAAAGATGTGGAACCTACGAGAAAGGGCGAGAATCCACGAGGATGAGAGACCGCCTGTCCGAAAGTACCCATTTTTAAGATTCAATTTTGCATCTCTAATTCATATTCCCTTTGCTGCGAATTGAACAGCAGAGAGAATCATAATTCATAGTTAGATGCCTTGGTTTTAAAACTGAAAGTAAGTCTATAGAAAAATTAAATTTTAGGGCAGGAATAAAGGAAACAACAATTTCAAAGAAAATCATGGTTTCTACTCTAGAATTAGGGAGATGCCTCTGCTACTACCAGGACTACTTTGAGTCAGAAATTGAGATTCAATTCCGAAAGTCAGTACAATATGTTCAAAAATCATAGAAAAATATAGCAGAGAGAGAAGACAAAAATAACAGCTAAAAATGCAGAATTTTGTTAGTGAACGAAAATGGCTTTATCCTTTTTCCTCTGAAACCGGAACAGTTGAAGAACCCTAATTCGTCCTAGTTCCAGATTAGCTCCAAAAAAAAATTGGGGTTTATATGCAATGCAAGTAGGATTCGTAATCTCTGGTACTAGCTTAGCCGGGTCACCTTTGAGCCGGTAATGGAGATTCAATTCCGGATTCAGAAAGTTAAAAAATCAAAGTAAGAAATGAAGAAGAAAGAGTACCTGTTGAGAAATCCCTCAAAAAGATTCTTCCTTTTTCACTCTCAAGAGCAATTCGACCTCAAGAAGAAGATCAACATCATGAATTGATGACTGAGCCAACCCTAATTCGTTCTCTCTCCTTTTGTTTTGTTTTTTGTTTTTTGTTTTGTGTTTTGTTTTGTTTTGTTTTTTGAGATTGAATAACTCGTTTTAGACTTTTCATTAGTTATTACTAGAGAAGGCTTGTCAAAAGAGTTTATATTGCAATGGCGTTTTTGTCCTCCCATTTAACTACGCCTACACATTTCCCCGAGTTTCATTTCGGAATTTTGTAACAGGATTTATTTTAAATAAAAAACAATACTGAACTATATCCAAAATAGATTCATGATTGCCATAAAAAAAAAAAAAAAAAAAAAAAAAATTCATGATCGACAAAAAAAAAAAATAGATTCATGATAATATGTTATGATGTTAGGAGTGACATAATGGACAAAAATAATGAATATTAACCTCATTTAAAAGTTTTAACATGCTTTTGTCCATATAATAAAATTTTAAAGAAGTAATTAGGTCCTTTTAACTATGAATTATGATATTGCACGACCTAATTGATAAAGATGATTGATTTTAGCGATGATGTTATGAAAATTCATAAATAAAAAGACGTAAACAAACAAACAATAAAATCTCATCATACAGTGCTTACTCTGGCGTCGTGTCAAAGCTGGTTTGTGTTGGAGAAGGTTGGGTCAAGGGTTGGGGTGGGGTCGCGCAAGGGTTAGGGTGGGGTCGCGCAGCTTGGTGGGAGTTCAGAAGGGATTTTTTAAGTCAATAGACCCCAAATGTACACCCATTCAATTCGTAGACCCGTTATAAATGGAATTTCAATTTTCATTTTTTTTATTCCTGGGATAAGAGTGAATGACCAAAATATCCTTTAAATGGGGAGGGAAAAACGACGGGTCGCCTTAAAGAGAGGCAAAATTATGCCCGATCAGATCTTTCTTACTGGAAAGACCGGTTGGCAATTTTCTTATAGGGCACACCAGTAAGAACTTTCTGACTGGACTCAGGTTTCTTACCGCTCCCACCAGTCAGAACGGAAAGAAATGACAGACGTGAGTTTCTTCAATTTTGCAGATTACTCAACTCCGAAGAGGCCATGAAATAGCATGATTCTTGTTGGTTTTTCAAATAAAATACCAAACCACGATTACCCAGCATTCAAACAATGAATTAAGCATAAAAAATACAAGATTTGAGAGAATACCAGAGGTAGGGGCATTCTCCGGCGGTGAAAGGTGGCGCCGCCGGTGAACTTTGGCCAGCAACGTTTCCTCGTGACTGCCCAGCGAAGGAGGGGATTTAGCTCCTCCTTTTCAAACGTTTTTTCTTTTAATTTGAGAGAAAAGGAGAGGGGCATTTAGGGAATACATATTTTTTCATTTAATAAGAGGCTTACTCATTGAAACTTTATATTTTGAAGCCTACTCATTAAACACATTACACATTTTAAGCCTATTTTTCAAAAAGACCCGTTGGGAAGAGGGTTCACACGGTTGCGTATCTTAGAACTAGGGTTTCATTTTTGCTCCCCATTATTGGTGGCTGAGATTTGTTATTTGAGAATCAACCGTTAATAATTAAAGCGGTATTTTTGACATTTCACAAACAAGTTTAACAAAGTTTAGTGGATGGGGTGTTGACGTCATTCGTTTTGGTTAAAAGGGTGTCATTATAATATTGGCAAAACACAAGGATTATTAGTGTCTTGCCATAATAATAATAACTCTAATATAGTCGGCTCCTTATTAAATATAGTGCAGAATTTTTTAGTGTATATGTGTGCATTTATTTTGATGGATACGAATACTGCCCATTATTAGTATTTGTAAGGGTAATTTTTTAATTATAAAAACTTTTTTTTCTTTTTTGTTATATTTTATTTATTTTTTTAAAGTCCAGAATTCAATATTTGCTTAAAACATGTGGATAATTGCTTCAACATGTAATCCATGTAACATGTGACTACAATTGATAGTAATACTTAATTGAAAAAAAAAAGGAAGAAATTTGGTGAATAATTGAAACGAGTATGGGAATTGAAAATAAGTCTTCGCATAAGAGCAAGAATAACAATAATCGAAAGTTTTTAATGTTCTACCATGGATTCATTATCCGTATAAAACAAAACAATTAATAAATTAACAATCAAATGAAATCTGTTAAAATCTATATAAAAAAAAAATCTCTCAAAAGTAAAACAAAATCGTCTTATAATTTCTTAGAGCTTACTAGGCTTAGTTTGGTATTGTTTTTTCCTTCCAAAATCAACTTCTCCTTATAGTAGAAGTTGATTTTAGTGTTTGGTAAATCTCCTCAAAAGTGTTTTCTAAAGAATTTTTTAACAATCTACAACCAAAATTAGAAGCAGCTTAAAGACAACTTTAGCTTTTAGATTGTGCGAGAATCAGCATAGTACAATTAATGAAACTTTCATAATACCTATAATACCCCTAATGAAATTTAAAATTTACAATCTTCTCAATCTAAAATTCAGACTCGTAATATAATATACTATAATATAATAGTAATATTGTAACAAATAATATCATAATTATATTAATAACTCTAACATTATTATATTATCATATAATATTATATTATAATAATTTAATAATTATTTGAATAATATGATATTATAGTTATAATATAATTATAATATATTTTATAATACAGTATATATTATATTATAGTATAATATAATATAGCCGTAATTTTTAACTATCTACAATAATTCCACTTCATAATTTACCAAACGCCATTACATTTATTTAAAAACCAGCACAGCTACTATAATTATAGTTTACCAAACACTCAGCTGCTTTTTGTAACAGCTGTTTTTTCCTTCAGCACAACGAAAAATAATTTTTTAAAAATCTACAGCACTATCAAACTAAGCCCTAGTCACGACTAGAAGTGTTGGGTAAATGAATCTACATTCATACACATCAAGTTGTATCAAATACTGCTTTATCAAAAAAAAAATGTCATATCAAATATTGGATACCAAATGATGTGGCAAATTGACTTATTAGAATATAATTGGTAAATGGTATTATTAACAAAGATTAATTTGGTACCCAAAATTAACATACAATTTTTACTCGCTCTACACGGATGTCGAATTAGTAACATTGTTGTTAGACAGGAGTCCAACAAGAGGAGGAAGCAGGGTTCCAAAGCGCAGGTAACAAGAACTTGTTCCCCCTAACACCGTGGGTGTTGAAGGCCCCACCACTCTTCGGGTCCACCCGTATCTTCCCCGTGTAACCCGGAAACGCCCCACTCCCAAACATGCCCCAACACGCAGTTCCGGCCCCAACCGGCCCCACGTTTGGACCACTTCCGAACGTAAAGAAGGCATTGTTGAAGGGGTTGGTCACTGCATCCGCCAGCCCTGAAGCCAACAAGACTATCATAGCATCAGCCCCCACATTCCCACTCGGAGGTTGCAAAACAACCCCTTGTGGGCCTTCCTCTTCGCGGTGGAATCGCCATGCGCATGCCCCAGGGCACTTTGTCTCCGGGTTCCCAACTATCACATAAGCCTGCCTTCCAAACGCCCCGTGTTGAACGCATTTTCCCGTGCACATCTCCTGCACTGTCACTTGCCTGTCTGTCACTATCATTGCCAACGTCTTTCCTGATCTCCTCGCCGTTGCTTTCTCCACTAGAATCCTTGTGAAGTCCGTTGTCATTATCTTCCCCACTGAATAGGATGTGTCTGTCACCACGCGCACCACCTTCACGTTGATTCTCGGGGGGTTCCTCCTCCTCCCACGGCCGCCAACAAACGACTGGTAACTCTCCACCACGTTCCACCACGACGACACCATTGGCTTGATGCCGCCACCGTGACCGGCGCGCACGCTGTTAAGAGACTTGAGGAAGCTGCGGATGGCATTCTTTTGGACGCGGCTGATCCGACCATAGTAGAGGATGGAAATGTCTAGATTTCCTGTGAGGAGGGGTCCTCCATGGTAAGTCAATTGAGGGGCAAGGGATGGGAAGCCATGGCTATGTGCTAATCCCAGATGATAAAATTGGGCAATTATGAGGAACAAAAGTGAGAACACTAAAGCAAGAGGGCGACTTGGGAGAGAAGACGCCATTAGTTTTGTGATCTCAAAAGAAGAATAAAAAAACTTGTTCTAATTTCCATGTGTGGTGGTCTGGTGCCTTTGCCAGCCATATATAAATAAATAAATAAAGAGATGCATTGCCGGTGTGCCATTAAAACAGGGGGATGCTCTAATATTGGATGCCATAACATACCTCTTACGATTGGTTCATGTTTGCCTTTGCAAGTTTAGGCCACCAGATTATACGGATTAGTGACAACATCCTTAACAAAATTTTGTCATTCTTAGGGGATAATACATGCATATTAATCTCAAGTCCCAAAAAAAAAAAAAAAAATCCAGAAAAATAATTAAGAAACTTGATATGATGATAATTTATGGGAGAATCATATCTCATTTGTACTTTACACTCATGGGTTATTCTAAATAATTGAACAGAATTAAACGAAAACTTAAGAAACGGATTTTTTTTTTTTTAAGAAAACAAAGCTAATGAAATTGTTCGACATTTTGAGGCGTTAAAAGTAATTAGTTAAGGTTTTCTAACAAGGGAACCTTGTGTAAAGGTAATTAGTTAATGGCCTTTAGACAGTTGCCCCTTGATGGAGAGAGCCCGCATTACTTGCATTATAGAATTCAATATAAAATCTAAATGCATTGATTATGCTATTCGGGGAAAAAAAATCTTTTGATCATGCAGAATCTAAATTGACAAATATGTATGAATATAACTCTAATACTTTATAGTCAAAATCAGACTTTTTATTAGTTGAGACATTATTTCAAAGGCTAAAAGGAACGCTAAGATAAGGGATTTTACAACACTTTATATAACCTACGAGCCTTTTCTTTTGTTCCTTGTCTTCCAATAAAATTAACAATCAAACACACTCACAACCTGTACACTCAGCTGCCATGTTTCTCCTGCTTTGATTTGTCGATATAAGACTGCGGGCTTCTCTACATTTCGCCCATTTCAGGACCTTCCTATCCTCGTTCCTCCGCAGTCGTGCTGACATCGACTTGAAAGCATTCCTCATGTATCTCAGCACAGCAGTGACAAGCTCTCTGCAATGAAAAAACGTATGATAAATAATTTTCAACACAAACTTGACAATTCTAGTTCTAATGATAGTTCTAAATACAGAACAAACAAGAACATTCAACTGTCTTTAAGATTCCAACATAGCAAGGCAAGAAAAAAAGGTTGTTTGGCACTTACAGTGGTGAGCAGGGAGGTCGACAACCATTTACATAATAAATAAACAGATACGAATCGTAGTGCTGACCATTGATCAAGTAGAAACCTTGAAGTCTCCGCACACACTTAAATGACATTTTGCTGTACAAACGGATAGCAGGATTATTGTAAGAAATGACATGCAAGTAGGCGGCGCGGCAGGTCGGGATACTTGAGGCGTATTTTATGACCTCACGGATCAGTGAAGAAGCTGCAATACCCACCATTCAAAAAGTTAATATGGGAACACAATCAAACACAGCCGGAAAGAATGCGAGAGACAAACGTCTACCTATGCCGAGATTTCTGTAGGTTTCTACAACTCCCAATGTTAAAATGTAGACCAACGTTTGATCTGATCTTGACGAGTCATAACTAAGCATATCCCCAATCTACAAAGCCAATTTTTACCGGGTGAGTAGGATCTGAAAACACCACAAAACTGGAACAATAGGCATTGACAATATTTCTTTCTATCACAATAATATACATATATAGGGACCCCTAGATCAAGAATTTTAGACCAACATGTCTTCTCAAGGACTAAATTAATCTGAGCAGACGTACAATAAATAAACTGTTTATTTTTTATTTTAACTAAACCAAGGGCATCTACAAGAACAATTTAAAGGCCCTACCTCACTTTCTTTTGCAAGAACGACTCGCGCGGTTACAAACCCAACAAGTTCATCACCTTGGTCACTTGGTTGACTGCGATCAACGGCTGCCCAGGATACAATATCACAGCCATTGACTACGTTCTTGAAAAACTCAGACTCATACCTAAAGAAATTATAACAATTTAGAGCAATTACACGTATTGAAGGCCATACACATGGGAAAGCATCAAAGAGGTTTACTTACCTAATTGGAAATAAATCACCATGAATTTTTTCTAAAATCTCAAGGTCGGATGGTCGTAAAGGCCTATAGCATATAATTGGACGAGGCGAAGGTCTCATGTTCACCAATGAAGACAAGTAAGTCAATCAATCCCCAGCAAAGGTTTGATATAGTCGGACAACTTTTGCGAGAACTTTTCCTTCCATTTATGCCACATCACTCAGGAAAGGCCATGCATGAGTCACTGAAAGCTGAAAAAAGAAAAGAAAAGAAAAAGTACCTTCAGAACACAAATCACAGAATCAAAGAAAGAAGATAAAATTTGTATTAACCTGACATCTGCATACAAAGAAATTAAAACAGAGATGCTCCCTACAAAACATCATTCAATAGCTTGTATTTTGTAAACAAAAACAAAGAAAAAGCTGTGTAATAACTCCTATATTCTTCCCTATTCTCTTCTCCTTCCCTCCCCCACCCCCCACCTCGAACCTTTCAGTCTCTTTAACAAAACGAGGAATTCGAAACACGAAAGAACTCACACACCGAACGAGTGCACGCGGTGAAACACACATGGGTTTCTCACTTGGGTAAAGGAAGCTATTTATTGGCAACTTGGACGACTTATAACGAAGTTCGTCCTGCACATCATATCACTAGAAAGATTGGGATCTTTCACAATTCGACATCATTGGCCAGTCTTGTCTATTTTAGGCTTTGGGACGGTAAGTAAGTAGTACATAAAGGAACTAAATTAAAGTTAGATGAAAAGAATCGTAAGCAGCCTCGTATATAGAAACCTGAATTTGAACCTTAATCAAGTATGAAGCTTAACTAACATAATTTACAACAATTATAAAAAAATCAATAACCATTAAACAGAATAACACACTGAACTAGCTAAAATTTTTTTCCAGTAAATAACAAGAGAAGGAAGTTTATTTGCGATAACATCAATTAAAACAAACAAGAGAAAACATAAAACCTATCTGTAAGAGAAATTCACATGACGGAATCTGAAGGAGCATAATTTAATCCATTAAATGCCACAATCGATGAAAAAAAGGATGGAAACCCAGGCGAGATCTCGATTGAATCAGAAGGTCACTTTGTTGTTTGGAGAGAAAGAAAATGAAAATGAAAATGCGGGATTGCTAGAAAGGATTACGTACCTTAGTGGGGATGGATTGGATTGGCAATATAAAAATGGAATCTTGATTCAATCAGCGTTTATTTCTTCCTTCTCTCCTCTTCTCTTTCTTCTTCTCTTTCTTCTTCTCTCCAGGGCAGGAAAAGGAACAGGAAATAGAAGACCAAAGACTCGGCAATGTTTAAGGCCAAGGGCATACAATTCTTCTTCTTCTTTTTTTTTTTTTTTTTTTTTTTTCGTGCCCAACTTTGAATCCACAACGGAATAAAATAACAACTAAAAAAGAAATCGACTTGCTTTGACCAAAATACCCTTTTAATTTTGAGCATTTATTCATAGTTTTCTTTTTATTATTTTTGAACTTTTAATAAGATGGATTGAAACTAGAAAGATGAACTAACTAGTATGCTGCTCGAGTCAAATACAAATACTTTTTCATGACAAGATTTTAGTTTAGATATGAAATATTTTAGTATTGCACTATTTTTTTTTTTGAAATATTAGGGTACGTTCGGTACCACTTAATTAAATGGTTTTTTCTTTGTTTAAACAAAAAAAAAAAAAGAGGAAAATATGATTTGGAAATGTGTTCGGAGGGTTTGTTTTTATTTTTTTGTTTTTTTAATCTGTTATGAAATTTTTTTTAGAAGTTTTTAAAAATTTTTGAAAACAAAAGAAATGAAGTATTGCACTATTTTAGATCATCATACAACGTCGTAACTATTTTAGAAATAAAATGAAATTAAAAAATAATGATAATCATAAATATGTAGAAAGTATAATATTGAAATGAAACATTCTAGGCTTTAGCTTAAAAATAGAGGGTAACGTAACTTATAAATCCAATTCAAATTTGAATTTTATTTATCTTTAAAAAAAAAAAAAAAAAAAAAACGTGCCGTTAGTTAATCCACAAGATTGGATTATAGTGATAAACAACACATTCATTAAAAAAGAATTTAGCTTCCCAACTTTTGAAACCATCACCAGGAGGGCATGATGCAATACAAAGACCCAAGACTTATTATTATAATCATCATCATCATCATCATCATCATCATCATCATTATTATTACAAAGACCCAAATCATCATACTAATAAGCATATGTTAATATATGGCCAAGACTGCACTCCTCAAAGGATTTGGTCCTCCACATCTCATCTCTGTAAAGAAAAACCTTTTACGACCTGAATTATAATGATACTAAATCCTCCTCAACAATTTATTGAATATATGAAAAAATAGGAGATCCAAAGTAGTTACTAGTGAACATGAGAGCCTTGGTTATCTTGTTGCAACAGGATCTTTAGAACTAGTATATAATTTAATTACAATTTATAACACTAACAGCCTTGTGGGGAGCAAGGTGTTCAAGGAACTTTTGACGTGTGACCAGGCCCTGCTCAAGTCTGAGGCACATAATATAACAGTGGAGCTCTGCTCTTGTAAAAGCTTTCCACCAACAAAAACCATATACAGATATATATATATATATATATATATATATATATATATATCTATATGGGTATGCCCTTCATCTCATCTCATCTAATCTCATCTCAAATTCGCCGCTCAAGCTACCACGATTATAATCACAATGAGCAGGATTATCCCGAAAATCAGCAACAGCAAACATGTCTGCCAAAACAATTTAGTATGTTAATATATATTTGTCATCCACTTTATTGAAAAGCATCAACCATAAGCATGGGGATGGCATTAGTACTCTCGCAGGGACTGGGGAGGGGTGTGGACAGGGTCAAGTAGCAGCCCTACCCCCCCCGACCCCGACCCAACTCCATCACTAGTTACAAATTGTGAGCAAATTTGTGAAACGAAACGTATCAATCCAAAATTTACCAGAGATGAACTAGATTTCTGGAGCTTGGAAGCTTTCGAGAGTTGCGTAGTGGCTTGTGCAGTCGCAGCATGAGAGTTCGCAATATGGGAACCGATGTCATCTGAAAAACATCACGTTTTAAACATTGTGAAAAGTAGGTATAGACATGTATATTTCCTCAAGGAAACTAGGGCAAAAAATGTTCAAACATGAAAATAAGGGCGGAATTCACAGAAGTGACCACTTACCAATTATAACTCCTTGATCATGTACCAGAACAGCTAGATCTTTGAAAATCTCGTTAACCTCACCGATTTGTTGCTGAATTTCTTGGATCCCTTGTTCCCTTTCTTCAATAATGGCTTCGTTGAAAACGATCTCATTATCCAATAGTAAAACCTCTTCTCTGCACATAACAAATTCTGCAGTAAGCGTCTACTGTAAAGACGGACTAGAATCAAATTCCATCGTGGTAAAGGAATAATGCAAATCCTACATGCACAAGCAACAAGAAAATGGGAAAAAAGGAAAGTCTCCAACACTTCAGAATATTTACCATACAGCCAGCTCCTTTTCCTGAATTTTACTCTTTTTAATGCCTATGTTTGAAGCAAAATCTTTCCCTAAAATTTCCCTAATTAAACCATGACTATACGAAAATCTGAAAAAGTTTAATTGCTATTTAGCTAGACAATCAATATGATCGGTGACAAAAGTGAAGGCCCTACGACAATAACAGATGAAGCAATGGAGCTAATTGAATTTGAGAGCCAGTGCCATCTATCTGTTATTTAATAATAACCATGAAGTGGATCAGTACAATCATCAGTTTAATCTTTTACTTCAACACTACCATTTCGTGAATGTACATTTGCAGTAACAATGAGACGTATGGTTATCTTCACTTACCTTTTGGATTCAAGAAGAAGAGTTCGCTCTTCATGGCCTCTGGACGAACTAATCTCTTGTTCGCGCGCTGAATAACTGCACAACATTTGATTATGGGAATAAAATAAGAACTTTAAAAACAAACAAGTCAGGGAATTTATCTAGTGAACATGTCAAGTTAATTTAAGGCTCGTCAATATTGAAACTAGAATCGGATTGGGGAAGGACAAATTGTCATAATATTCACCTGGATGGCAGAACTTCTTTCAGAACATAAGGAGCATATGTCGTTTCCCTTTCTGCCGCAATCCTTTGAGCCTTCTGAAACTCTTTAAGAACTTGTTGGAAATCCTTTGCGAGCTTAGCATCGGCGATCTTCTTTGCAGTCTATTTCAACACCAAAAAACTGTTTACAATTCAATACCTCGTGCTTCACCAAAACAAACATAAACCAAATAATTCAAAAGAAAATCCCCAGGCATCTAATTATGAGTATTATCTAGGAGAATAAACGAAATTCTATAACCACATTTTTTTTACTGCATTTGGGCAGTACAACTTAGGTTTAATTTTAAATTACTTCTGGAATCCCTAAAAGCACTTTGCACAAAAGTGGAGTGTTTGGTAAAAGTGCACAAAAGCACTTTTGCATTGGCACTAATTCAGTTTTCAAGTTATCTTAAAAAGTTGGACCTTTTAGATTTTATCTTAGGCTTTAGCTCCTAAATTTGCTATAAGAAAAAGTCGCATTCTCTTAAAAGCACAACAATCGCAAACCGAGCCTTAAAAGGAGAGGAATATGAAGGCTTTAGGTTGACATATTTCAGAGATGTTACACAAACATGTACGGAACGCTACAAATCCAGCTCTCAAACAGCACAAAACCGACAAGGCGGTGAAGAATATGGAAGTGAAAGAAACAATCAGAAAAAAAAAAACGACAAGGAGGTGAAACAAACATGTTTTGTATCATGATGGGTTTAAAACAATGGCAAATGCACTTACACTAATCTCCGCATGATGATCAATCTCACTAGCCTGCCTGAGTTTAGATGAAGTATCCTTCACCAACTGTCCAATTCGAAGCCTTGTCTTGTGCCTGTTATTAAAAATCAACTAAATTTAAGACTCTAAAGGACCAAGGCATTTGAGAATGATTCTTCCACATAAAGGCTTACCCTTTTTTTATTGGAGAATTCTCTAGTAATGTAACCAAAATTAAAAAGAAAAAACTCTCAATATACATTCATCAAATTCACTTTTTTTACATGGCTTTTTTTTTTTTTTTCAACGCCTATCAAAGAATTCTCTTACAATTTAAGACAAGAGACTACTAAACATGGGGACCAGGCAAAGACAACAAATTTCCACATAAACAAAGCGCATATCTATATATATTTTCCATACGATCAAATGGCCCAATGAAGTTATGGAATTTGTCATTCTGAGGGATCTACAAAGGCATCAAGCACTAGCAGCAATGAACAATCAATGACAAAACTCATCATTAATGACAAAAAAAGTAAAAATAAAAATAAAAAACCAGGGAACATGATTAGCATAATTTCAGTCAACTGGGTAAAATCAATGAGATAAAGAGGGCAAGAATACATCCATAACACAATGCAACAATCACTTAACATAATTAAAGACAAAAAAGAATAAAACCCAGATGGTAAATGAATTAAAAAGAAAGAAAGAAAAAAAAAGTTACAAATTGTCACGAAGTTGGAGAGTATCTTTGGGGGTGCCAAGGGAATTGACGAGGCGGTAGAAGGAGGAGACTGCGGTGTTGATTTGGAAAATGGAAGAAGCCAAAGAAGACTCTGAAGAAGAAGAAAAAGATATAATTGTGTCTTTGCCGAATTGTCTCTGCGATTTTTGCGATGACCAATTTCCGGCTTCAACATCTTGAAAGCTCATTCTTTTTGCTTTGCTTTCTTCGCCTTTTGGGTGTTTTTGCTATTTTTTTTTTTTTTTGGCTTCTGCCTTATGGAATTACAAGTACGAAGCTTGTGATCTGGGTTTGGGTTTGGATTTGGAGGAAGTTTCGTCTCGTGTTTGGGAGTTCTCTCTTTTGTTTCTTTTCTAACTTGTTTGGGTGATGGGGCTTTTCGATGGCTTAGGCTGTACTTGACAACTTGTTGTCGTGTGTGTCAGCCTGCGGCCACCACAAAAGTCAAAGTTAAGCATGTTGTGTGTTAGGTACTTATTAGTTGCTTAGTTGGTGCCCCCATACCCGTCCTCACCCATCCATCTCATCATCCACGGGCGCCATAATTAATGTATTTTTTTAAGTCTGTTTAGTTCGTTAATTTAAATTTTTAATTACGTTAAAATATGATTTTATATAAAAAAATTTTATTATAAAAAAGTTAAATATGATTATTTTTGTAAACTTTTTACAGTAATAAAATACGAATTTTAAATTCAAATGTGTGAAATGAACAGAATCCTTAAGAATACGTGGGGATTCTCTTGTACGGCCCTACTGATGAGATGAGATAAATGGCTAACCGTTAACCGTTAGATTTTATTAAAATCATATTAAATTAAAAAAATATATAAAATGTATCAGTTTCTAATACAATCCGACTTATCAAAGAAACTCTCAAGATATATTGAAAAATTTTACCCTAAAACAATTATTATTAGGTTTTTATTTTTTATTGTCCGATTTATATTAGAAAATAGAGACTTTTTATTTTATATGCTTTTTTAATTTTGATGTAATTTTAACCATGTCTAATAATATATTTAAGAACCTCAATATATTATATGACAATTTACAATAACAACAATGAGGATGATTGATTTATTTAAATTTAAATATTTTGTGTTTAATGTATCCCTAGTATCGAGAGATTAGATCAGTTGTTATTTAAATTATTAATGATTAGGGGATAAGTTGTTAGTTTAAATTATTTGAATTGGATTTTGAATTAGATAAAGATTCTCTATACTTATGTATAGATATTGCATTCTCATCAATAGAAAAGGTACCGTCTTGTTTCAAAGTTTAAACTCCCGTTTGTTTCGCTCATTCGAGTTGAGAACTTAAGGTCTCGTTCGCTTCGCGGATTCAAGTTTTTAATTCGAGCTGAGATGTGACATTTTTTAAGAGCTTTTAACTGTAGTAAAAAAAATTAAATGTGACTTTTTGTGAGAGCTTTTAACTGTAGCAAAATTGAAATTGAAAACTCAAATCGATAAAATGAACGGGGCTTAAACAAATCATTCTCTTATTTTGTTTGCAAAAAATTTAAAAAACATCTCCTACATTTTAGTCAAATTTCACATCCCCCCTTATGTTTTTTTTTTTTTTTTTTGGTAATAAAAAGTTATTTCTCTTATTTTTAAACAATCATAAAATTATCTCTTACGTTTTTCTCTAAAAACTTAAATAAAAAAACTCTTTACCTATTCAAAGTTTTTAAAATGCCAAAAACGTCCTTCATAATTATTATGTGAATATCATTCACAGGCATTAATTATTTTAAAATTTTAAAACTAAATAAAGTTGAGGACAAAATTTTAAACCATTTTTAATATTATTTTAGTCATTAATTATTCTTTACATAGTTTTTCTAATTTTCATTTTTTGTGAGAAAAAAAGAAAATCATTTGTTGAATACGAGGAACTCCATGTGTCCTAGTAACCGTGACACCTTTCATAATCGTGTCTCCATCTCCACGTGTCCCACACAGTGTTGACGCAGTCTTTTAAAATAAATAAATAAATAACGGTCAAAGTGGAGAGATCCATAATCGACTCCACTCACACATGCTAATCTTCTTTTCAACCGTCAAAACAATACACTTCTTCTCTTTGAGTCTGAAAAACCACAAACTTCATGGCGGTGAGTAAAGCTTAAATCTTTGTTTTTTCTTGTTTATTACTTTACAGAGTTATGGAATTGAATATGTTTTTAGAAATTTCAGTTCTTTGCCTTTTTAATCTATATATTCATATTTGTTTGTCCTCTTACTTTGCTTCTGATTATTATATAAATATAGATATGAACATCTTCGTTTTTTTAAAAAAAAAAAAATTTACCCCATATTATTATCATAATATTGTTTCCTTCTTTTCTCGTTCCAAGTTCTTTGGGGCTTTATTTCTATGATGATCAATTCCTGAAAGATGCTTTTGATATTGCTTTCTATAGTGATTTTGCGGTTACAAATATCTTCAATATTTAACTGGTGCATATTATATCTATATTCTTCAGTATTATGATTCTGTAGTATTGAATTAATTAAACCCAATGGTTCATTTTAATTTAGTTGGTTGGAAATTGATTTTGGCATTTACAGACAAAAACAGTTGAAGTCAGTAATGTGTCCTTAGGTTCAACAGAACAAGACATAAAGGAGTTCTTTTCCTTCTCTGGTGAAGTTGAACATGTTCAACTACAAAGGTTTAATTTCTTTAATATCTTTAATTTTTTTAATTTTTTTTTCTTTGTAAATTTCTTGGTGGCTTAACAAGGTATTTCAGAAATGGACTATTTCTTTTTTTGTTTTTCGTTTTCAGTGAGAATGAGAGATCACAAACTGCATTTGTCACCTTCAAGGATCCCAAGGGAACAGAAACTGCACTTCTTCTTTCGGTGACTCACTTCTCTTTTGCCTTTTTGATTTACTATAATAATACTCATCACGATGAATATGAATCCAAAAGAAAATTTTTCACATGTACTTAGTTAGGATTTTGACACCTCTGTTTTGATGGTTATATGTATCATTGCTCTTTGATGTATTTCAAAGTTCACGACAGTAGTTTTTGCCGAAATCTTCGATGAATATGAAATTGGTAAAAGAAAGAATCATCTTAGTGCATAATCTCTTCTTCATTGTTTTAAACATGAAAGCCTTAAAATTTTGATAATTCATGACAAAACATTAAATCTTTGCATCTTTTGTAGGGAGCAACAATAGTTGATCAGCAAGTTACGGTTGCTCTTGCTCAAGACTACAAGCTGCCATCTGCTGACAATTCCACACTTCCAACAGTAATAATATTATATCTCTTCTCAGTTCTAAGTCATCGTTTTTTTGTTTTTTTTTTTTCAATCCCCTAGATTCAAATGTGAATCCCTTAAAATTTTCCCCCTTATTGCAATATAGATCTGAGGATTGTCTTCAAATAAGATTAGGAATAGTTGTGAAGAAAAAGATTTATCAAGATATAAAGATTAGAAGGAAGGGATATTTTGAAAGGACTGACTTAATCAAAAAAGAGATTTTTATAATTCTGAAGAATACAAAAGCTGAATTGAACATCGAATTTCACTTGGATTTAAGGAAGGATTATGTAATTTTTCCATTCTCCAATATCCTTAGGGAGCAGAGGGAACAGCACAAGGTGGTTCCGAATCTGCTGTCAAAAGGGCGGAGGACATGGTCAGCAGCATGCTCGCCAAGGGCTTCACTTTGGGCAAGGACGCACTGAAGAAGGCCAAGTCATTTGATGAGAAGCACCAGCTAAGTTCCAGTGCCACGGCGAAAGTGGCTTCTCTGGATCAAAAGATTGGACTGAGTGAGAAAATCAGCGCCGGCACAAGCATTGTGAATGGCAAGGTGAGGGAAATGGATGAGAAGTTTCAGGTCTCCGAGAAGACGAAGTCTGCCTTTTCAGCCGCCGAGCAGACCGTGACAAATGCTGGATCAGCAATCATGAAAAACCGCTACGTGCTAACTGGGGCATCTTGGGTAACCGGTGCTTTTAGCAGGGTTGCCAAGGCGGCTGGTGAGGTGGGCCAGAAGACTAAGGAAAAGGTCTCAACACAACAAGATCATTAAACTATAGTTGGAGGTGATGATGTTGATCAGACTGATCATCAGACCCACCAGTCCTAATCTCCAAATTAAGATATCACAGCATCAAGGCTTGACCCTCTAATTATTTGATAAGTATACTTAAGTTTGTATATCGCTAATACGGTTAGGTCAACATTACATATTTAAGGGAAAGTTACAAATCTTTCACTTTTAGTGCTTTTGCAGTTGAAAATTGAAGTTTTATTTAAGCACAATGTAAGTTTGTCACTTTTTGTTTATGAATGTATATAGACAATGCTCAATAAAGGCTAGGCAAAGTGGTCACCAGTACTAGAAGCTTATAAAGATGAAATTTGTTAGCTGATAATCCAAAAGATTTCGTTCTAGATGAAATTATCATCTGGTTAATTAGATCAATTATGTAGTAGAACCTTTAATTATTCTTATGAAGGTCAATGTGGGATTAACTTAATTATTGTTAGACTAAGTCAGCAACTATATTGTTCTTCTTACCTTTAGATACTTAATAAGAGGCAAACTGCGGATTAATGAATTTCACTTATTCGTCAACAATAGGAAAGGATCATGGTTACAAAATGCATATTCACAATACAAAGTCACGCTTGCATACACATTGTATGTGAAAAAACGTGGTTTAAACAAAGTAGCTGAACAAGAAACCGAATAAGAAGACTTGAATTATGCCTCCCAATACCAGGGGTAGTACTAGCTCCGCACTCCTCTTACTGGCATTGAGAAAGGGTGTGTTATTACCACCCATTCTAGAGTCGGCAGTCGATGGCGGGGGAGGAGGATTATTGTCATCTGATTCGGAGGGAGACGGTGTTCGCTGTTGTTGTGGTGGGGCTGCCGGCGAATCCTCAGGAGGAGGGGGAGCGGGAGCACAAGACATTCCATCTAGACAATTATCGGTCACCCTGTGACCATCCATCACACCATAAGTAGAAATAAAATTTACTACCTAAAAACAAAAGGCAAAATTCTATGCGGGACACACCGAAAGAGAAATTATTTAGTATGCAGTTTGAAACCGTCATCAAGTTTGCTAAATTTACATCCTTTTTTAGTTCTAATGCAATTCTAATATGATCTAATTGATCTTCAATTGCGCAATACCTTGTCACAGAATTCTCGAGCAAAAATAAATTAAAGGGTATGATAATAGTTTTGTTGAACTTACACCAACTTCAACTTCTTGTTTTTGGATAGGGAAGTTGGTATTGTTCCATTGAATCTATTGTCCGACAAATCCCTGCAGGAAAAAGAAAAGTTTTCAGGTTAATATTTCTCAAAAGTCTTCTTTGTTTCTGTTGCCTAAATATTTAAAGATATAATATTGTGTTGAGTATTAACTCACAGAAACTTTAATTCTGGAAAGGAGCCAAGAAATTCAGGAATAGGCCCATTTATGCTGTTGCTGTGCAAGTCTCTGAGGACAAATGCAAATAACAGAATAAGTAATATATGAAACAAGGTTCTATATTCAAATTACAAGCTTTAATTTATCCATCTTTTTTTTTTTAAGTTTAATTTAGAAACTTACATGGTGATAAGCGCATCCATGGAACTAAAATCTGGAAGTTCACCAAATAGACCAAAGCTACTCAGATTGCTGTTATAGTTCACAGGCAGAGGAAATAAATTATGAGAAGTTCTTAGTAGAATATCAAAAATAAAATAAAAATAAAAATTCTATTAGCAGTGCTTTATTTTTTTACTGTCAAATCCTTTTTAGATTGTATTAGATTTACATTGTTTTAGTTAAGATATGATTTTAATGTAATCTGACATTTAAAAACACACAATACTGGTTTTTTTGTATCGATATATTTAGGCGAAAATGCAACTTACAGTGCTGTTACACGCGGAATAGTGTCGGAGCTACATTCAACCCATTCCCACGTATAGTTCAATGGAAGACATGGATCGCCACTCCATTTCTGTAACACTTCGAATTGCATTTGCAGTATGGCTAATCCTTCCACTAAATTAGTACAGACGATTTCGTCAGATTTCTTCTTCTAATCTTTTCTTCATTTCAATTATGGCACAAAAATTAGTGTACACAAAAGAGAACAAAAAAAATAGTAAAATTACCATCTTTGCCGTCGGTTGTGACTGAAAATGAGTCGCCAATGCTAAAAACCTCGTTGGCATTGATGAGAGGAGGAAGCGTGGAGTCAGGCGTGGGACGCAGCTCGAACGAAGTAATGGAAGAAGCCGTTATGTTTGTGACAGAAACCTCATTCACACTCCCGAATGGAGGAATGATGGCTTTTGAATAAGGCTTGCCATCGACGTAGAGCTGAAAGGATCTTTTCTGCGTCGACAGCAGCGACGTCACTTCGGAGAAGTACAGGTTCATGTAAATCGGAACTTTGAATGCTGGTAATCTGGTTGATAACAAGATGTACTCTTGAATACTTGTGTTACTGAGAGGAGTACTGGTATTCAAAGTATTGGCATTTCGCAACACAGCTACTGGTGGATTATCTTCTGCGGTACTAGTATCGATCGTAGTTGCTTCATTTTCTACGTCAATCGATCCTAGAATGTACGCAGGATACCATATCCGGTCGTAAGCATCATCGGGGTACCTATCGTGTTTACAACATCCAAAACACATTTGAAATGGAAATTCATGTGTTTGATGCAATATATAAGGGATTATGTGGTTGAGTACCCAACTAGGTATTGTCTAGTTATAATTAGCTATTAGATCGCGTTAGAATCATATAACAACAACAATAACAATAATAATAAAAGCATTCGATAAAAATCTAACGGTTTAAAGCTGTATAATATCTGTAGGCCGGATTTTTTACCTAACATTTTTGTTTGTTCCCTGCGAATGCCGTTGTTCCATGAACAGAGCGCTGTTAGAATCAACATGGCTGTACATGTTTGCATCTAAGCTGCGTAGTTCGAGTGTGGTTATGAAGGGAATCTGACCAGGCCGGGATCGAACAAGACATATGCTTGTAGTATTTGCCTTGGCAGTGTAGATCACCTCAAAACCGACATATATATCGGCGTAGCTCGACATGTTAACCCTTGTCCAGAAATTGTTGTCAAAGTAGACGTTAAATGTCGGGGGGGAGTCTTTGCCTTGGCAATTGTCATCGTTACTCTTTGATCATATATACTTGGGGCTTTCGACATATGATCACTTTACATGACATGCATGTTACTTATATATACACAAGGCCTGATCATCAATTTTGAACCTTGTACAATATATATATTTCTTTCTTTCTTTCTTCCTGTATGATAGACTTTTCCTGCATATATATTCTATTAATGCTGCCAGTTAAGGAATAGCCAGTACTGATCATATTAGTGGGAAGGCATAATATACTTCTGTTCAACAGTTTGAGCCGTCCAAACAACTTTTAATGTGTATAAAAAAAATTAAAAAAAATTTACATGATTCAAAGTCCAGCATATAGCTGAGATATATATATATATATATGTATAAACCAGTAGTAATATATTGTTTTGTTCTTCCTGGCTGCTTGTTTATGTTTAGTTTCGAAATGAAACTTAATGAACAATGCATTGACTTAATCCAAAACATTAGGAGACAAATCTATTTTAATAGCACCTTTATACTATCATATTTTCCCGTGGGATATCAACATGGAACCTTTTTTTCCTTGAAACTTGGAAGGATCAAAATTGACCTTTTAGCTTAAATAAAATAGATAAACAGGTCAATACCATTAGCATTTGTATCATAATTATACATCTAGAGAATATGATTAATTGTCCATGGTAACAATTATAGAGCTATCATTGCCTGGAATCAAGCCACCTCATCGAGATGTCACTTAACACTCTTGAAGTAATTTAACTGAATAGTTAATCGAATCATTGTTTTTTTTTTTTTTTTTTTTTTTTTTTTTTTTTTTTTTTTTTTGCTGAATTAATCCAATCAAATTAATCATGATTGTATGTTGATAAGAAATTGTACTTGAGATCGCGCGCTAATCAACTTGAATGATGGTAACGATATTGCCACCACATGCATATGCATTTGTATATGTTACTAAAAATGTTCCATCACACAGACATCAATTACATACTAATTAGCTAGTCCTATCTGGTTAATTTTTATTTATTGTATTGATTAGAATTTAATTAATAGCTGGTTTTTAGACAATATTGCTGAGAAAAAAATGGATAGAAATTTACATTATTCAAACAAATCAACAATTTTAAAGTAGCGGAGGCACAAATTTCTCTCTTAAAAATAAAACGTTACATACGCATCCCAACTAAATTAACACTTTAAAAATACTACATCAAATTAAAAATCATCATCTCCAAGAATTATGGAAAGCGGTAGAGGTAATGGCTCGACAAACTCGCAGAAATCAATGCGTCCATCACCATCATCATCCATGATGCAGGGAGATTTAGTTATTAGTAGTCATTTTATCGTACGTTTGTGATTTTGTTCTAACTTTCTAATTTAGTTTTGGTTTATTATTAGTAGTCGTTTATTTTAGTTGTTATTTTGTTATCGTTTTCTATATGAGTTATAAATAACTACTTAACTATTATATTATGAGACTTGATAATTGATATTAAATATAAAATTTGAGTATTTTCTCTCTAATGTGGGGATTTTCTCCTTATGGGGTTCTTTTAGATGGATTCATTTTAATTGTTATTTTGTTATCATTTTCTATGTGAGGTATAAATAACTACGAGGACTTGATAATTAATATTGAATAAAAAATTTAAGTATTTTCTCTCTAATGTGAGGATTTTTTTCTTATAGGGTTCTTTTAGGTGGATTCAAGAATAGTTGAACGGGTAAAATCTCGTTTTCTTCCATTTCGCTGCGTCATTTGGTATCAGAGCCCGCACTTCTTTCCCGAGGAGGTACGATAGCCATAAACGGCGATTGGAGTCACCGGATCCGCGGCGTTCGGAGGTGGAGTGCCCACCAACGACCGTGTTCTCCACCACCATCTCACGGGTTTTCCCATCATCCATTGTCACCATTTTCTTCCCTTCACCACCACCGATCAAACCTCCACTGCCATTCCAACGACCACCGTCATCAATCCAATCTCCACACCCAAATCCGTTGTTCACCACCTCCATCATCTTCTCGATACCACCATCGGCACATCACCGCCAACCCACACACAACCTCTACATACCCAAATTCAAATCAATATCCAGACCCAGTTACATCTCTCCATACCCATGATCACCTCCATCATATCGAAACACCCAAAATCTCAGCCGTGATGCGGCTCAGCAGACAAATCAAAAGTATGTGAACGACAACAATAGTATGAAAAATCCAAAGTATGTGAAAAACGACAGCATCACTTGAAAAAACGACATTATTAAATGAGGACGTACAATAATTCCACGATTTAAAGACTATTACGACTATGATATTTGTCTCCTCGAAATTCTGTAAACGACAAAATTCGAAAGTGTGTTAAAAACGACAATTTCACTGACGAAAGCGACAATATATTGCGGAAGATAGATAAATTATCTGTCTTTTGTCAAGACTCTAGATATAAGATATGTCCCAAAATGGCAAGTTATAGGAAGAAAGTAGGGAAATTTTCAATCGAAGAGTTAATACCATTTTATTCATGTCATTGATTTAAAATTTATCTTATACGAAGTAATTTATGACTTCAGTTATGAAAAGAACAACTTTAAGTTATGCATCCATGATATGCTATTCTTGCTAGGGAACTAGGGTTTATGGTTTGGATGAATTATGAAGTATTCCTATTCACCAATTTTCTACTTATGCGCTGTTTTGGATCTAAAATAGTTGATAATTGAACTATATATCAGATTTTATTAATCTGAGTCTAAATGTTTGTGATAGGGTATAATTATGATATATATATATATCAAATTTTATTACTTAAATTGAACTATTATTTAAATATAGGTGTTTGTAGATTTTAGTCTGGTTAATATTTTCCTTTTAAGTTTTTTTCATTTTCTAGGTATTTAAAATAAGGAGATATGGAGATTTGTAGGGAAGGTCTATACAACCTTCCTTTACTTCTTCCCTCAAACGAGCAGCATTCACCTCAATGGATTATACATATCCAACGTCTCTGTTATGGTATCAATCTTTTCATATAATTGCTTGGAATTTTTAACTTTACAGATAAGTCATTCTTTCTCACCTTTTAATATTGATATTGATTTTTGCTTCTTATTTATAATTCTTAAATTTTTTCAGGTTTAGTTTGATGTTTCCAACAACTTATTAATCCTTGATCTTTATCATATCTTATTTTTTCTTCTAAGCAGTTTGATAAATCTTATGTGTTATTTTTTAACATCACATGATTTATTCTTGCTTATTCCTTGGATAGAAAAAGGTATTAGTTTGATTTCTTTCCACCATGGATTGTATCTATTTTAGATACTTTTTTAGTTCATCTTCCTATTCTTTTCTCTCTTTTTTTTTTTTTTTTTTTTTTTTTTGGCACCACTTGTGCAGTTGTGCTCTAATGATTTTTGCAAAAATAAAAAAGGTAGTTATAAATTTATTATCGCATCTCAAAAAAAAAAAAAAAAGTGCACGATTATCAAATAAAACTAATAACTACCAACGGTTTACGCCTTCAAAAGAAACTAACAACGGTTGTCCGAGAAACAAAAAAGTTTAAAAACTTCATAAAAAAAGAAAGGGGGAAAAAAAAAACGGTTTACGCTTTCCAGTCCTGCGAAGTGCTGTAATTCTTCTGATCTCCTTTAATCCACAAAGCAAATTCTCTTGATCCGATTTTTAATTTCATCTTTCTTGGCCCTATATATGTATATATATATACACACACATATATAATTCCATATTGGATTATTATTTATTCATTTATTCTCTCTCTCTCACACAACTCATATCGAAAATTCACATTGTATACCCGCATAATATTCATACCACAATAATATATTAGTTGAGAGACTCGAATATTTTGAAGTTACATATGAACAAGGTCAATTTCTCTACTTTCACCATGTATTGTTTTATGGATAACCATGCCGAGTGATATAATATATGATTATCTTTCTAATCATTTGCAGTATTTAATTAACAGATAAATGTCGCGGAAAGTCAACAAGTTTGACCCCAATATGGACTTGCAATGGACGGATGAAATTTCTGAATGCCCTGTATATCGTCCGTCCAAGGAGGAGTTTGATGATCCATTTCTTTATCTGCAAAATATTGCCCCTCAAGCTTCCAAATATGGTACACGTATATATATATATATATATATATACACACACACATTACACACACATCCTCCAACGACTCCCTTTTCTTTTCTTAAAAAAAAAAAAAAACTGCAGAAACAATTTCCTTTTCTTGTACATAGCATCTGTGATTCAAATACAACATACTTGTACAAAGATATGTGACAAGGTGGCAATTAGTGAATAGTCATTTTTTATTTTTCAAAGTTATGTGACACGAATCTATTTTTAGAAAATTGCTTTTTACAAATTGAAAAGTAAGAAATTAATTGTCATGTCATTTGATTTGATGAGATCCATAGAATTATCATCATTTTTGCTTAGTTATTAGCGTATCTTGCTCGATATATATATATATGTATGTCTTTTTTTTTTTTTTTTCTCCCTCTAAATTGACTACAGTGTTCGGAGGTTCAGGAATTTGTAAGATAGTGTCTCCTATAAATGCTCGTGTTCCGGCCGGATTCGTGCTGTCGAAAGAGATGAAAGACTTCAAGTTTGAAACTATTGTCCAACCTCTCTGGCTCAGTGCTTGGGATGTCAATGACAAACTCACCTTCTTTAGGAGAGGAAGGTACGTAAAATTAATGATGTTTCACTAGTAGTACTATTTCGTAAGTACACTCATGCAATGCTTTCTTGACGCTGATATAATTACGTATCGAATTTTTAAGAAAATATACGTACCGCGAATTTGAGAGTATGGCAAACAAGGCATTTATTCGCCGGTTTCGTTGTTCTGGTTGTCTTCCCTGTGCTGCCATAGAAAAGGAATTCTGGCGTGAAATGGTATGTGGGAGAAAAGGCACGGTTGAGTATGGCCTCAATGTTGAAGGAAGTGCCTTCTCATCTGATCCTAACGACCCTTTTGAAAACAGCAAATGGAACTTGAAGGTGTTTTTTTATTATTATTTTTTTAATAATCTAATTTCTCTGTTTTTAAAAGTTCTCTTGTTTAGATCTGAGTAGTATATATTTTATTCATTCTATTCTCCACTCATCAATAGCTTCTTTTTAACGCAGAATCTCTCACGGCTTCCCAAGTCAACATTGCGTGTACTTGAAAGAGCTATCCCGGTACAACGATAAACATCCTTAATTATGATATAAGTTTAAATCCATTTATTGAGCAACATGATATTAGACTGGTATCGTTCGAGTTTTAATACGTCGATTTAACATCAGGGAATCACAGATCCTATGCTTTACATTGGAATGTTATTCAGTATTTTTGCTTGGCATGTGGAAGATCACTTCCTGTACAGGTAATTAAAATAAAAAATCCACAAGGTTCTTTTTCTTGCTCATGATCTGATCTTATATATATATTGCTTTTGATCAATTCCTTTTCTCAATGAATTTACCCCTTTTAATTTCCGATTTCAGCATTAATTATCATCACTCTGGCGCGCCAAAAACATGGTACGGCGTGCCTGGCGATTTTGCTCTTGAATTCGAGAAAATAGTCCTTGATCATGTCTACAGCCGCGATATTTTGCAACACGAGGGAGTGGATGGGGCTTCTAAACGTCTTGCAGAGAAAACAACCATGTTTCCTCCAAACATATTGCTTAAAAACGATGTGCCTGTTTACAAGGTCTTACAAATGCCAGGAGAGTTTGTCGTCACATTTCCAAGAGCATATCATTCTGGATTTAGCCATGGTACACATACCAATATATCTCCTATCTCTCTTTGACTTTATATAGTTCTCTTCATGATGACTCTTTTGCTTGTGCAACTTAGGATTCAACTGCGGCGAGGCTGTGAATTTTGCAGCTGGTGATTGGTTTCATTTTGGGGCTCAGGCTAGTCAGCGGTATGCGCTTCTACGAGTTACACCAACCATTCCATATGAGGAACTTGTGTGTAAAGAAGCGATGCTTTTGTACGAGTCTCTAAAACATGATGAAGGTCTAGATCACTACTCAGCCGCAGATTTCACCTCTCACTTCTCGATCAAACTTTCTTTCGTGCGTCTTGTTAGATTCTATGAGCGAGTGTTCTGGCGCTTAATTAGTCATGACACTCTGACGAGTCTGTTGAGCTTCTGGCCAACTTCACAAGGAACCATAATATGCAACCTTTGCAAATCTGATTGTTACTTGGCATGCATGATGTGCAATCGCTGTTATTCTTATTCCATCTGCCTTAACCATGGTACGACTCCTTACATGTTTGAACTATATTTTGTACTAAAACAATTTAGAAGTGTTATGGAAAGGGCTATGAAACTCCATTCTTATTTAAAACTTACTTCTAAGTTTACTTTTGTTTTTCCAAGTCCTAGTTTCCTTCAAAAAAGTTGACCAAAAAAACAAAAAAAAAAAGTGTTCTAGCCTATAAAATTCTGACACAACTGATGCGGTTAAACCCCGCTCAACACGAATTGGAGTTCTCTGTGAGTTCTCTGGTGTTATTATTCTTGACTTTTAGTTGACATGGTACGCGGGACATAATTAGTCATTTACCCTGGACGGATCAGAGTTAGACGTTGCTTCTGCATAAGTTTCATTTCATTGAATTATGGTGTTATAAATTAAGTGTTGCTTTTTGCCTGATTATTTCATTTAATTTGTTGATGGTGAAGTTTGGGATGCGGAGACTCATTGGGTTGATTGTTCATCATGTATTGGGAGCAAATGTACAGTAGTCTTCATGAGAGAGGACATTTCAGCATATGAAGAAGCAGCGAAAAGGTTTGAGCAAGAGGAGCAAATACTGAGGGAATTAGTTCAGCAAGAAACAAAGGGATCATATTCATTATACGCTAAACACAAATATTGTCTCAAGAGTACTCATATAACTAATAATAATCCAACGGATAATGAGTATGATGCGCTTTGTGGGGTAAGTTTCTCAACTCATCCATGAACTTATTGTTTGTTTCACTTGGTTTTCTATTCTTTATTTTGTATTTATGGTTGTGATCATGAATGAGAAAGCGAAATATATTGTGTTGCGAACTTTCCATTATTATTCATTTTTTTTTCTTTTCTTTTTTTTTTTTCAATCTAATATACTTTCATGTGTTTACTCACAAAATCTACTAATCTAACGAGACTCATGTGATATAAGGAATACGTATAAAAAGAAAATTCAATCCCAAATAATTACTAGCAGTTTCGTCATCTTTTCATTCACGATAAATTGCAAAATTACTTTAATTTGAAGCCTTAAAATATTTTGACCAAAAGGAATTATAACATTTTCCTTTGCTTTCTGACCATTGTACTTTAATAAACATATATGCCCATCATGGAAGTTGATGATATACACTGAAGAAATTTTATGCCTTTTTTTTTTTTTTTTTGGGGGGTAAAAACTAGCTTACCTTACTATTAATTATTATGACATTTATCTTTTTTCTTCTTGATTTCAAAACAGGAACACCTGGCTAAAGGAAGAAAAACATTGAAAGGAAAATTCGATATGAAGGTTAATGCGGAAAACAACAGTGAGATAGTGACGAAAATCCGAAGAATGAGAGGGCTCTCAAAATTAACACACTCTAAACTTTAAAACGACGTATTCTAAAGATTTGGGTTACATCTGGCCGTAGGATTTTGTGACTGGAGATTGTAAAATATTTATTTATATTTACATTTACTTATTCAAACTAGTTCTTAAATGTAGTTCATGAAGGGTTGGGGAAAATATGAGTTGAAGCTTCATATAGGGAGAAAACCAAAATTACTACTCATTATAACGCTATGTAAAATTTATGTCATGGAAGTGGCATAGTAAAAACTAAAAACAACGACAATCATAAGTATGTGAACAACGACAATTTTATATAAGATAACGACAATATTACAGGAGATAAATGATTTTCTGTGGACCATTGATGATAAAAATAGTCTCCTAATTGGCAAGTTATAATTCTTATCAAAAAAAAAAAAAAGAGGCAAGTTAATTATAGAAAAGAGTAAATCGTCACTAGCAAAGAATAATTTATTCCAACGTTTTCCTCGGAAAAAAATTTGTGCCACGTCATTTTTTTTTTCAAAAAGTAAACCTCATTGAAAGTTACATGTCAACTATCCTTTTAACATTTTTCCTTAAAAGGAAAATTATACTTACCATTTTGTTACCTTTTTTTTTTTTTTTTTTCCTTTCATGCTATATTTCGTCTGATGAAATTAATATTTTTTTAAAGACGAAAAATTTAATTTTTGGGTAACAAATTAAAAGGCTTTTTTTTTTTTTTTTTTGTGGAGATCATAACGTCTCAAATCAAAGTTTAATTTAGAGAGTTGCTTAATTAGCAGCAGATTTATTATATTACCTTTTTTGTTTCCCTTTCTCTGCGCCAGTTTAACTTAAAATTCAAGTTTCCTAGATTTCCTAGGTTCCGTTGTTGTTGTACGCTATATATATTCAACATAGTAATGGAAAAGGGCTATGCCATTCGATTCCCTCAATCTAAAACTTTACATGGTATCAGAGCCGCCGATCCTCGCCAGCCCTTCTTCTCTAAACTCGCCAGCCCTTCTCTCTTCTATTTTCTGATCTTCTTCATTCTGTTCCACACCATGGTTGCCGATCAACAGGCTGTCACCATTCCTAATCCAGAAAATCTGATTCAGCCTCTCCAATTGATAAACATCTCTCATCAAAATATTGTTAAACTCATCTCCACAAATTATCTATCCTGAAAACTCCAAATTGAAGCCCTTCTTATTGGATATGACCTATATAAATATATTGATGGCTCACACCCTTGTCCTCCTCTTACGGTACGCACCAATGACAGTGACACACCCAATCCGGCCTATTCTCCATGGATACGACAGGACAAATTGCTGTTTGGCGCTCTTGTTGGATCCATCTCCTCACCGCTCATTCCGCTCATACAACAAGCAGCCACAACCCGTGACGCTTGGCTAATTTTAGCTAACACCTACGCTCGCCCGTCCCGTGGCCACATCAAGCAAATTAAGGATCAAATCAAAAATTGTGTTAAAGGCTCCCAGACCATATCTGAATACATGCAATTTATTAAGTGTCGTTCGGATGAACTAGCGGCACTCGGCAAGCCTCTTGATCATGAAGACTTAAAAGAGAAAATCCTTGCCGGTCCGGATGATGACTATAAAGCCATCATTGACATCGTTGAAGGCCGTGACACGCCTA
This sequence comes from Morus notabilis, assembly GCF_000414095.1. Taxonomy (NCBI): domain Eukaryota; kingdom Viridiplantae; phylum Streptophyta; class Magnoliopsida; order Rosales; family Moraceae; genus Morus; species Morus notabilis. The sequence goes on from NW_010357101.1 coordinate 235,554, forward strand.
TTTCTTTCGATGAACTTCATGAGAAACTGATTACTCGTGAGTTATCGCTTCAGCAATCTCGCTCAGCCATCTCCTCTCTCCCGGTCACGGCAAATGTTGCAACTGGCCGATTCTCCTCAGGTCCTCATGCCTCGGCTACACGCCCGCCTTGGTCATCTCCTTCTGCGTCCTCTTCGCCTGCACGATCACTTAATGCCGGCTCCTCTAGACCACGCCAACAGCGTCCTTACCTTGGCAAATGTCAAGGATGTCGTGCCCAAGGTCACTCTGTCTCCCAGTGCCCACATTATCAACTTGTTCCGGCCTCCTCCTCAACTGTGGCCCTAACACAGCAGCCATCTCCGGGCCAACAACACCCTCCTAATCGTCAGTGGCAACCAAAAGCACACATGGCCACTGCCTCAAGCACCAACTCGCCTACCTGGCTTCTTGACAGTGGTGCTTTTCATCATGTTACTGCTGACTTGAACAATCTGTCACTACACTCTCCGTATGATGGTCCTGATGACATTATTATTGGTGATGGTACTGGGTTATTCATTACTCATACAGGCTATACCTCCTTACCTACATCCTCTCACACGTTTAAATTGAATGATGTTTTATGTGTCCCAAATATGAAGCGCAATCTTATTTCTATCTCCCAATTTTGTCATTCAAATAACACCTCAGTTGAATTCTTACCTACTTGTTTTCGTGTGAAGGATCTGCTCACGGGGGCAACACTTCTACAGGGGCGCACTAAGGGCGGTGTGTATGAGTGGCCGACTTCTCCTTCCACCACCGAGTCTGTCATTGCTTTTTCCAGTGTCAAAGCCTCTCCGATTGATTGGCATCATCGTTGAGGACATCCTTCTGAGTCTGTTCTTAGGCATATTGCTAGCAATTTTAAATTAGATTTGTCATCCTCAATTTCAAAGTCTCTTCATTGTTCGGATTGTCAATGCAATAAAAGTCACAAGTTACCTTTTTCACAATCTTCTCTTGTTTCTCATGCTCCGCTTCAAATTATTTTCTCTGATGTGTGGACTTCTCCTCTTCATTCCATTGATAATTGCAAATACTATGTCATTTTTGTGGATCACTATACTCACTATATCTGGCTCTATCCACTTAAAAGGAAATCTGATGTTGCTATTGTGTTTCCGCGTTTCAAAGCCCTTGTTGAAAACTATTTTCAAACAAAAATTGTTACACTTTACTCTGACAATGGGGGGAATATACTGGTCTTGCAACCTTTTTATCCTCACATGGCATTTCTCATCTTACTTCACCACCCCACACACCAGAACATAATGGTTTTTCCGAGCGTCGTCATAGGCACATAGTTGAAACTGGTCTTGCACTTCTATCCCGGGCATCTCTACCACTTGTGTTCTGGTCCTATGCATTTGTCATTGCTGTCCACCTCATCAATCGCCTTCCAACTCCTTCCTTGCAATTGCAATCCCCATATCATAAACTATTTCACTCACCCCCCAATTACTCCAAATTGCGTGTCTTCGGGTGTCTTTGTTATCCATGGCTACGACCTTATTCATCACACAAACTTCAGCCCCGGTCCACTTCATGCGTCTTTCTTGGTTACTCATCCACTCAAAGTGCCTATCAGTGTTATGATCCCTCTTCCAAGAAACTCTACTCCTCCCGGCATGTTAGGTTTGTAGAAAATATATTTCCCATGAAAAATCTAAGTCCCACTCTCGCTCCTTCAGATGATAGCACTCGCTCCACTTGGTTACCTGTCGCCCTTCTGGTTCCGGCCTCACACACATCGCCCGCGCCAACCCCGGCAGGCCTCATCACTTCATCTGTCTCCACTCCAATCCCAGAGCTACACCAACCCGTACTCACCAGTCCCTCAGTCCCAAGAGACCCTGCGCCCAGAATTGTTTCTCAACCCTCCTCGGCTTCCCACCCATGCTCACCCACCTCGGCCCCACTACAGTTCCCCGAGCCCACAACTTCCATAACTTCACTAGCCGAGCCCTCCCCACCTGTTCCTTCCCCAACTGAACCCTTAAGTGTTGACCCACCAGACACATCCTCTATATCCTCCCGTGCCTCGCCAATCATTACCCGTTCACACAACCAGATTTTCAAACCCATTACCAAACTCAATCTCTCTACTCAACTTGCTCAAGAAATTGAACCAACCTGTGAAACCCAGGCCATCAAGGATAATAAATGGCGTCAGGCCATGTCCGAGGAGTTTGATGCTTTGGTCCGCAATGGCACTTGGGAATTGGTTCCCCCACAGGAGGCACAAAACATTGTGGGCTGCAAATGGATTTTTCGTATTAAAAGATTACCTGATGGTTCTGTTGACAGGTACAAGGCGAGACTTGTTGCCAAGGGTTTTCATCAGCGTCCTGGGGTGGACTATCATGAAACATTCAGTCCTGTTGTCAAACCTACTACGGTTCGACTAGTTATTTCTCTTGCAGTGAGCCATGGCTGGTCTCTTCGCCAACTTGACATCAACAATGCCTTTCTTCAAGGCACACTTACCGAGGATGTCTTCATGTCGCAACCACAGGGGTTCATTGACACCGATCATCCTCATCATGTATGCAAGCTACGAAAAGCCATTTATGGTCTCAAGCAAGCTCCACGGGCTTGGTACAATGAACTTCGCCAGTTTCTTCTTCACTCGGGATTTCGCAATTCCTCGGCAGATACCTCACTTTTCATATTCAACAACGGGAGGGTCACCATTTTTCTTTTTGTTTATGTTGATGACATTATTATCACTGGCAATCATTTAACAGATGTTCAGGACTTCATTACACTTCTTGCCAACCGATTCTCACTTAAGGACCTTGGTCCTTTGTCTTACTTTCTTGGTGTTGAAGTTACAGCTCACCCTCACGGACTCCTGCTCTCTCAGAAGCGGTACATTGCCGACCTCTTAGCACGAACCAAGATGACAGATGCTCGTCCGGTTGCAACACCACTAGCAACCACACCCGTCCTTACCCTGCACTCAGGCACGGCACTCACGGATCCGACAGAGTTCCAAACAGTTGTTGGCAGTCTTCAATATTTATCTCTGACTCATCCGGATATTGCTTATGTTGTCAACAAACTGTCACAATTCATGCATCGTCCGACTACCGAACACTGGAATGCAGCAAAACACATTCTCTGGTATCTATGTGGCACCATTGATCACGGCCTTGTCATCCATCGTCGCTCACCTCTTGATCTTCATGCATTCTCCGATGCTGATTGGGCCAGAAACAAAGATGACTACACATCTACTAGTGCTTACATCATTTACCTCGGCAGCAATCCAATCTCTTGGACGTCTAAGAAACAAAGAACGGTTGCTCGCTCTTCAACTGAGGCTGAATATCGTTCAGTTGCTGCTACAGCGGCTGAACTTCGATGGATCATCTCTCTACTTGGTGAACTTGGTATCTCCACCACACAAAAACCTGTGATCTACTGCGACAACGTGGGAGCTACTAATCTCTGCTCTAATCCTATGTTTCACTCCCGCATGAAACACGTTGCTCTAGATTATCATTTTATTCGTGAACAAGTTCAAAATGGTCATCTACGTGTAACACATGTCTCCTCTACGGACCAACTTGCAGATGCTCTCACTAAACCATTACCTCGCACACGTTTCTGCGATTTACTACTCAAGATTGGTCTCTCCTCCCAGAGCTCCAACTTGCGGGGGCATATTAGTGAATCAGATTCTAAATCTGATTTACTTTAATTTTCAAATTTTGTAATGAAGTGTAATTAGAATCTGTGTTTAACTTAAAATTCAAGTTTCCTAGATTTCCTAGGTTCCGTTGTTGTTGTACGCTATATATATTCAACCTAGTAATGGAAAAGGGCTATGCCATTCGATTCCCTCAATCTAAAACTTTACAATATATACCCCTAGTTTTTTTTTTTCTTTTCCTGAATACGATCGAGTGCATGCCCCCATTCGTTCACTTACCATCCTAATAAGATTTCTACTTGTTCATAATATTCTTCCCTAAAAATTCTCCCAATTCGATCATGGCCTTTCTGGGGCTTCATCCATGTCCAAATCCATTGTCGGATGGTATGCACCTTTTCCATATCTTCAATTTGTTCTTCTTTAATTAATATTTGTTAATTATATTAATTCCTTTGATCACACTAGTATGTTTCTTTGATGGTCGACTAGTTAGCCGTATATAGTTCTCTTTCTTTACTTGTTTTAGTTTTAGAATTAGAACTATTATATATTGTTCTTGTTATTATTATTTACTACGATACTAAACGATTGTTGATTCTTCTGCACGTTTTCCTGATGTATCATTAATTCAAGTAAATGAACCCAACGATCCGCGTTTGATTAATACCGCAAAACGCGCAACGCTCGTCCACCTTACTGAGGTACTAAGATATATATATATATATATATATATATAAGTATATTTAAGTATGTTATTGTGATTTTAAAATTTCATTCTTCTTAATGAAATTATTATTTGTTCATTTATGATTAGGGTTTTTACGCTGGTAACTGGAGGCATGATCAGCTTACGCCTGAGTTCGGTGGAATTGTTCGCGGGTCTACAGATGATATTGATGTGATTGAGGCTGCGAATCTCGCAATTTCCTTCGTAAATAATAGCCTGGTATATGTAATGGAAGCTTTCAAAATTATTTGTTCATTAATTAGGGCTTTTATGCTGCTAAGAAGAGATATATGATTTCGTTTCAAGATTTTGTGTTTAAGAAAAGTTGGAAAAGATATATATATATATTTGAGGGACGTATAACAAATGAATGATTTACAGGGAACAAATCTGGAGCTTGTGGAAGTTGTGAGGGCGAATGTCCGACTCTGCTCCGACAAAATGTACTACTTGACAATCAAAGTATCAGACAATAATTTCTATGAGACAGAGGTTTACGTGAATATCCGTAACAAGATCAGTGACGTGCACTTTATTCGACTTGCCGTTCACTACCCTCAAGTCAATCCTGCATTCCTTAAATTTGATGCACCTGATCATGCAGATGCAGACGAGTAACTATCATATGCATGCTTGCTAGGGGACTAGGGTTTATGGATTTCTTTTTTCGTATGTTGCTTTTATCTTTTGTTTGAGACCTTAAGATGACTCTTAATTACCTATTTATAAGCTTTCTTTAATTTCCCTTTGTTGTACTTTCATTGAGGAAGCCTTTTTCAGTCTCATTATAGCTTTCTTCATTCCCAACAGATTTGACTAGAAATTATTCTATGAGCTTTGTTCTGGGTTTTGTGTACATCAATTGAGAAATTTCTCAATATTTTAACCAATTGAGAAATTAAGAAGATAAACTTACAGTTTGCTTCCCAGTCATCACATAGATTACATCTACACCCTCTATCTTCCCAATGTTGAACCTTCTACCTGGGCAATCAGAAAGCCTTAAATGATACTTCTCAATTCTCATATTGTTACTCCAAGGACGTGTCCACCATTACAAATTGAAAAATGTTGTTTATTACTACCAGTAATGCAATTACTATATATATGTGAGCGCATCAAAATTGTCACATAACAGTGTGGGACTCAGTAATTTTCATTTTTTGCAATGTGACAGTTCTTTAACTTCTAAAATTGTAATGATGTATTACCAATAGCAATAAATTTTTATAAGAAAAAACTCAGCAACCAATAGTTACAAATTAATAGCAATGTTCTTGCGTACAGGACTAGAGCCTTAAGTAATGATGGGTTATTTGCTGCGTGGCACCAGCCCATTGGGTTTGCAATAGGCCCATTTAGTGAAAGGCTCCTCCAATAGTGTATATAGTGCATACAGTTATACAGAGAGAGAGAGAGAAGAGAGAAACCGGCCAAGTCAACAAAGGGGATGTTGGAGCTGGGAACGAAGAAACCAGAGTTGTGAAGAGCAGCTTCTTCAGGGGGATAAGCCATGACAAGGCCAATATATGTAGTACATGAACCTGCTTCTGCCTTCTTGTTGATCCTTAATTCCACTACCTCTTTCTGATCATGATTATGAAGATAAGATGATTGATCAGCTTCAGCTCCATAGAATGCTGGACCTGCATCAGCATCACCATCATCATAATCATCATCATCATGATAAGTACTACTACTGTCACCTCCATTGGATGATGATCCTCTAATCACACTCGGTTACAATATTCTTGCAAAATCACAACTCGACCAGTGGATCCACAATCAACCAACTATTATGGTCTAAAGAAGATGACCTATTTTTCTACTTTATTATGATATTTACATATTATCTATAAATGAATGGCTGTGAGCACGTCAATATGATTATAGACATCTACCCGCCGTCACTAGCCACTTTAGTAAACCACGTGAAACACAACACACCCCTCCACAATTATTCTTATTACTTCTAAATTATATATTTTATGGTAGTCATAATTATGTATAAAATGTGTGTGTGTGTGTGTACATATGTATTAAGGTGTCTTATTGTACACACCTTATGCTGCCATTTACCATACACTAAATTGTTTAAATCAGGAGGCCCTCATGAACAGGGATTGGATTCCGTGAAAAGATTTCTTAGACAACATCATCAGACGTACTTTATAGATACCATTCAATTTAAATCATACTACCTAGATCAATAGCTCCATGGATGGGGCAACCTACCATAGAAATTCTGCATAATATTGAAGCTCAAACACGATAAGACCTTGTCCAATAATACCTTGTATCATTTTTACTGTTCAACCGTGCTGAATGGGGCGTGAGGACATCATTGATCCCCTTTTTTTACCAGCAAAACAAAAATATATTGATTGATACACACCTTGTTGAATAAGACCATGTCTCAATTTTAGAAGAGAACAATGCACATGAGAACATAAGAAAAGCTGCATCTTAAAGTGAAGAAAGTAATTTTTTACTGGTGTAGGGACATGTATTCTTTCCCAAAAATCCCAATTATTATTATGTTTATCCAACCGCTTACAAACTTGCAAGTAGAATCTTTTTGTTCTTTTGGGATAATTAAAATGTACTTGCCCTCTTTAATTTCCTGATGCAATTCTCATTTGGGATTCTCAACATTTATAATCGAAATAATATGGAAAATGTTGACAAAATGCTAGAAAAATTCTTATTTGATAACATGGTCCTTATTTCATAGCATCATTGATGAAGGATAACACCTTGGAGTACTTTAACATGCTTATATATCTTGTCAATTTTAGCATCATAAAATGTATTTCTTTTAGGGAGGTCAGATAATTCTACGGGTCATGGAGGGTAGTTGTTTGGTCGCTCAACAGAGCAATGAACTCAACGGCAACATGTAGAGCATTAGCAGCAGCCAAGTCTAAGATGCTTCTAGTCGATGTTATTGGTTCAGCTCCGCCTGCCATATCCGACACACCGCGAAACACGATGCAAGGCACTTCATTCGACAGACTTGTCTGCACAATTAGCACCATTTATTAATCTTTCTATAACTCAATCCAAATAAATAAACAAATTGTTACTTCTGTAGTACGGTATCTTTATTGGTACTGTACATTTTCCATAGGATGTTTTATAATTGCACAGTACCGATAAGATATTCTTTTTGTATCCTACTGAGAATTCTCCTAAATAAAATCATTTGATTAACAGTCAAATTTCGGCACTAACCGCCACGACAGCAGCACTCTCTTGATCAACATTTGATACGTTGAATTTCTTGTAAAGGAATTCCCTATATGCCATATTGTGAAGATATACATCAGCAGTAGAACCTCGCACATCATAAGCCAACTTTGGAAATTCTTCCAGGCAATATGTCTTGTTTACAGTTATACAATGTTGTAACTCCAAATTCTGTTCTCACCATATAAAAGACCAAATCCCGTTAGTAAGATGCTATTGTTCTAAATGATCTAAGATACTTTTACGTGTAATTTTGTTTTCCTTAATCTTAATTTATTTTGAATTAGACTTTGCGTTGTTAATGTTACGAATCAATTAAAGATTGATGGGGATTATGTTGTCACGCTATCTATAATGAAATAGCATTTCAATCTTTGGATGTTTTGGTTCCCTAGAAACTAACCATATTTCAAACCAAATGGAATTTTACTGAGAAGATGAGGAAGAAGGAGAAAGAAAAAACCTTAAGTTGAGTAGCAAGAGTCAACCATTTTGGTTCAATTGGAAGCCAGAAAACATCTTGATTGGGTTTACTATTGGAGAACAATTGATGTGGTCTGAACTCCACCTTTCCCAACAAATTCTGTCCCGGGTTGCGAAAATTAAAATCCCCAAAAAATGAGCTCTTGATTTTGCCCCTTCTCTGACTTGATTTCCTATGTATGTCATGGTAAAACATAGGACGCATTACTAGGTAAAATTCCAACAATCAGGTGAAACATCAATATTTATTTGCGAGATTTACTGATTCATTGGTCTTGTCCATATGATTCAAATCAGACGATGTTAAATTAATTTCTTTTTTTTTTATAGTATCTACGCCCATGCGATATACACCGTGTGATTTAAATCCTAAAGTTATGAAAATAACCCTATGAGACAGCTCTGCAGTTAGAACTATACCTTCCAGTCCCAGGAACTTGTGAAAGCAACATGAGTTGGGATGCCAACGCTCCCAAGGTTCAAGGCATAGTTAGCACTTCCTGATGTTCCATAATGAACGATTCCTTTAATATTGAATTTATCCACAAGCATTTGCACAGTTATGGCTGCATTTACCTAGATCAGTATATATCACAAAAAGTTGTCAATTAAGCCTGTAGAAAGTTTTTAAGTTAGAAATCAAATATGTAAAGGAGCTACTTAACACTTTTCTCCCCTGTCACAACGTAAATTACATCCCCACCCTTAATCTTGCCAATGTGGAACGTCCTTCCTGAGCAAGTTGAACCAAATTTGTCATTATGAATATGTGGTTACAATATATTTGATTGTGTATGTATAAGAGACGAGAGAAAAAGAAGCAACCGGCAAATTCAACATAGGAGGGTTGGGAGTCGGGTTTAAAGCATGCACAGTTTAGAAGGGCAAGTTCATCAAGGGGATAAGCCATGACAAGGCCAATGTAAGAGCCTGCTTCTTCATTCCGATGGTTGATGCTGTCCACCACCTCACAAAGGTGGCCACCCATTTTCAGCGGCATGGAATCTTCCGCCATCACCGTGACCATTGCTGTTAGTATTACCGTTGCCAATTTTACCACGCTCACCGTAATTCCTTGACCCGTTAAGCTTATGAAGTAGTCTTCCTTGTGTGGACAGAACACTATTCTATGAAAATTGTTTAGAACCAAACGCCTTGGACTTGAAAAGGGGCTCACAACTTATATGGTTGGAAAAAATAAATAATTGTTTACGTGAAGGTTGATTTTTGGAACCCTTACTTGTGGTTTTTGAACTGACAACTAGGAACAGCTACACCTCCATTTCCACAAAAATAGCAGGCCCCCAAATTTGAGAATTGTTTTGAAGTCTGAAAGATAAATGGTATTATTCTCCATTTTTATGTTTGTGAAACCACTTACAATACAGCTCTTATTTAGCATGGAATAAGAGCATCTCAAACAATCTCGGCATCATCATAAATGGACATAACTTGAAAGTGACTTAATGAATATGTGTCACGTAACTTTCTGAAAAGAAAAGGCAGAAGGGAGTAATCTTTTTTCTCTATTATATTGATATAAATAATAAATTATAATGTATTTACACTATTTCTTTATTTCTTGGCAAGTATATTGTTCTGTTTCTAGCATTTTCTCTTTTTGCATATAATTCTACTTGAGAAGATTAAAATGTTGGCCAAATATTGAAAACAAACATTCGAGGGGTATTGGTGCCTGTCAATATCTTACTTCTTTTAACCAATAAAATTATCAATCCTTTTTTAATTTACCAGTAAATGACGCCATTAATGTAACTGAAAACTGAAAAGCATGAAATTAGACCAATATTCCTTCCAATATCATCACTTTTGCTAATGGATAAGCTCTCATAAGTAGTGACTGATCGTTCATGTCTTCCGGAAATCATCATCATCATCATACTCAACTAAAGATAAACGCGGAATCCGCTCGAAAGCGGCAAAACTACAACAATTTCAGTCCACCGGTTACATCATCAACAACTTCAACTGGTCCTGCATGAAAATGAAACACAAAAAATAAAATAAAATTTGAAAAATCAACATATAAGAGTGAATCACGCGAGACAAAAGGATGTGTCTCATATGGCGATCATCTGGCTACTAATGATGAAAAACAATGCTTAAAGAGAAAAAAGAAAAATAAGGTTACTAGCTATGTGATGAGGGATATTGTAATTTGTTTTGGACTGGTTTCTACTTAAAATCATAGGTTTTTTTTAAAAAAAAATTATTTTTTCCAGAATGAATGACACAAGATAATAATGCTTGGAAAAAATTCAATGAAACAAGGAAAATACTGCGACGACTCCGTGAGAGGGGAATTCATAGTTTGCTTTTGGACTTGATTCTACTTTTTTTGGTTGTTGGTGCCTGGTGGTGTTGTTATTTATAGGTTTTTCCTATTCCAGAAAAGGGTATATAAGTCCTGCCAATTTACAGGGACCAATGAGACGAGAAGAGATTGATGAAGAGAAGACTTACCAAGAATAGCCATCACCGTCCTTGAATCTGGAAGAAAAAGAAAAATTAACTATAAGGTGAACTATACAAAAAAGAGCACAAGGTGAACAATACAAAAAAGAACATCTACGTGTATAGTCAAACGTGATACATTGAAAGACTTCAAGGAACAACTTTGCACTTGGGATCAGAAAGTCCAAAATTAAGAAAGCAATAAACACCATAGTCATTTGTAACACGGAATATCTATCTGAAAAGGTGAGAAAGTATGGCTCTTGAAGCACCAATTAATTCAACAATTGTCCAAATAAGTTCTTCTTTCATACAAAGTTCAGAGCTGGTTCTACTCCCAGACACCCCAAGGAAACTTAAAATTACACCATTAAAAGAGAAGTAAAACTAAAGAAAGAACATTTAACTACCAAAAAAGTGATCAGCATGATTGAATATAGAGATTATAGCAACTCACTTGGTGCAATCTGAGTTTTTCCGGCATCAATTGTGATGTGGGTTGGTAGCTTGAGAGATTTCGCCCTCTCCTGTTGAACATCAATTATGATTTTATGACATTGTAAGTCTAGACCACGAGTAGGAATATATGAGGCAAGGGAACTGGATCCGTTGGAAACATCAGAGTACGGACAAGAAAAATAGGCAAAGTAAGAACATCGGTTTCTTCACCTAATTTAGCGTGTGAATACAAGCGAGACCTCAGATGGTGCAGAAGATGAGTTGAAAAATAACAGTTCAATCAAAATGGCATGGAAAGGAAAATGAGCGTGGATGTAATTTCACATATGAAGGGAAAAGCATTACAAGCTTTACAAAACAAAACAAACATAAAAACAAAAAACAAAAAAAAGAAAGAAGCAAGCCTGCCTGACTTGCTTGAACTGACTAATTTCTGAATGATATAGATACTAACCTGCAAGATGAGCATATCCTCCTCACTCTCGATTTTCACAACCACTTTAGGCTGTGCGCACATCTCCCATCTGCATATCACAATGGTCAAACGAAACAGGGAGATTAAATATGCAAATGTCGTTTAATAGGCAGAGACAGACACAAACCCAGATTAGATTAGCAAGTGGTCGTACCTGTTTAGTGCTTTTGGCGCTCGATGGAGGAGCTTTTTATAAAGACCCAAGGTCGCATGACTATCAAATAGAGCAACGATGTTTGTAAGAAATTATCTCAGAATGCAATTTTCAGTGCCAAATGACACAGCAACATAGCTAAAAAATTCAATCTTTAGTTTAAAAATATATAAAGTAGCTTCTTTAGATGTAAGAAATAGGAAGAAAATGTGGTGGTTTTAGGCTCCCAATTCTCCATGGCCTTTTACGAAGCAGAGATGTTCTGGCCTCTAGGTTTGCCCTCCTATAGGTTTTCTGATTTGTTGTCCTCTTGTTTAAGATTCTTGTCTTGCCCTTTTATTAATATTTCCTCTCTTTTGACTTGAGTTCATTCGAAAACTATAATGTTTTCAAATATGTGCAAAAGCAGATATTACATACAAATTCAAAAGGTACCTGCATTGCGCGGCAATTTTCCCTTTGCCCATCTTCAGATCATTTCTCACCACCAAAATCTGAAACGGGAAAAAGAGGGAAGCAAAAAAATGAACAATAGGGTTTTAAAAAAAAAAAAAAACTTAACATACATTAATGGAAAGAGAGGAAAATACCATTTTGAAATCATCAAGAATGTCAGCTAGGTTTTCAATTTCAAGAGGCTCTTTGGGGTTATCCTTCTTCTTCTTCTTGCTTCCAAAACTAATAAGAGCCGCTCCTTTGGGTGATCTGTAAGATGCACCCACCAAGTACCCCAAAGCAAGGCAACCAGCCCCTACTATTATGGCGCTCAGCCAGCTAAATTCCATATCCACCCTCCTCCCTGGCCCCCCCGCCCAACAAAACTACCCCCACGCTGCTACTGCGATGAAGCGTATACTAACAAATCTACCTAAAAACAGGCACAGTTTAATACAATCAACTAAGAGATTCATATATTCAGCCAAAAAAAAAAAAAGATTCATATATCAACAACATAATTAAAAAAAAAAAAAATGCTTGTGATTAATGAGTCTGATTATACACTCCACAGCTGGGCGGAAATCACCGAAAACGAAGTCTTTTGTCCAAAAGCAAAAGCAAAAAAGAAAAGTAACTTTCATGGATTCAAACAATACCATGATTTCAATAATGCTACAATTTTAGCTTATAGCAACCAATCTACCTAGAAACATGCACAGTTTAATACAATCAATAAAAACTTTACCATCTCTAACAACATTACATAATTCCAGAAAGGATACTTGTACATCTAGTTAACAAATCTGCTTCCACACACCGTAGGTCGGCCGAAACTACCTAAAAACGACATCTTTTATCCAAAAAAAAAACCAAGAAAAGAAAAAATCCTTAATTCTAAAATAACGTAATTCCAAAAAAGATCTAGCCCAAAAAGGTCTGCTTCTACACCCTACAGCTCGGTAACTACATCGTTTACTGAAAAGAAAACTAAATAAAAAGTAAAAAAATTTACTTGATTTAAACAATGCCACAGAGAAACAGAGATTAAGAGGAGAGAGAAACCTGGAAGCTGAGAAGAGAGCAGCGGAGGGGAGGCGGAGGGACGCGGCGTTTGACGGCGGTTGTCGGAAGAGAAAAGGAACGATTTTTCGATGCTTTACTCGCTAGCCTCTTTTGCCTTCCGGGGTTTTTCCTACTCTTAGTGGACCTGAGCCAACTTTGGAGTTATTGGGCTAGACCATGCTCTTAGAAGCCCAACTAGATTATGCAATAGTGAACGAGTAATCTTCGCAAATACCTTAAAAAGTATACGAGTCAGAATCGTTATCCTTAATTTATAATTTTTTTTAGTTAAATAATTATACTAATAAAAAAATATTTATTAAAAATAAGAGATAAAAATTTAGACTTATACATTCTTTTATTATCATGTGAGTGTGTGTAGAGAATCGATCATTTCCTTTAAAAATCTCGTACTTTTTCTGATGCTAATATCTTTTCTAAAAGAAATTTAAATTAAAATGTGTACTTCAATATATAATGATATTTGATTATTTCAAATGCTAAATTTACTTCTCATAATTATTCAACTTTGCAAATTGTATTAAATTTTTTTTAAAAAGTAAACTGTTAATATTATAATGATTAAATGAAAAAGTAAAATATACTACTAATCAAATGTCAAAATTTTTTAAAACGTGAGAATTTTATTACAAAATCTTAATTTTAATGTAATATAACTCAAGTTGAAACTCTTATTATAAAAAGTTCTCTTAATTTCATTGTTATATTCTATTATTTTTGGGTGCAAAACGAGTAACTTTTCACTCCAAAATCACGTTAGAATGTCATATAAAAAAAATCATATTAGAATGACATTTTAATGACATTAGGATGTGACATGTAAATATTCAAATTCAATCCGATAAAAATATAATATTTTATACGTGTAATTGAATTCTAAAAAAGTTAACAAAATAAAAAAAAGACAATAGTTTTTTTTTACTCTACCTAATAATTCTCCAAATTTGACTATGAAATTCCTGTCTAAAATCTAATGCCGCAAGTAAAATCTATAATAAATTTTCTCTTCTTTTTTTGGAGTTTTTTTCGTAGGCAGTATTTCTTATAGGATTAGTTTTCTAATCGTTAGATTTGATTAAAATTAAATCAAATTAAAAAAAATATATTTTTTATACAAATCTGACAGTTAAAAAATAACAAACTACTAGTAATTTTATTTTTACGATCCTACTAGAGAAACTCTCTTTTTTTCTCTCAAGGGATTCGTTTTCTGTTTTTTGCTAAACTTTAAAAAGTCTAAATATCTTTTCAACCGCATAATTAAGGTCTCGTTCATTTTACTGATTTGAGTTTAAAATTTAAATTTTATTACAGTAAAAAATTTTTAAAAATAGTCACATTTAATTTTTTTACTACAGTAAAAAAATTTTATATAAAATTATATCTCAACTCAAATTAAAAATTAAAATCAATGAATTAAATATAAATAAGGAAAACAACAATAACATTATTGAAGTTAAGATATAGTAGAGAGAGAAGTGACTCAAACTCCAAGGGAAGAAACATCCAGCGAAAACAAAATAAACGAGAAAATAAAAAATAATAATTAATTAATTAATTTAAATTTAAAGAAGAGAGAGAGAGAGAGAAGAAAAACAGAAACTTTACCAAGTCTTTGCGCGTTCTGGGCTCGAACCAGTGTAACAATCTCTCAGGTACTCTCTCTTGTTTCCTTTACGGTTCAATTCATGTTTTAATTAATTATTCCTTTTCAATCAATTTCGGATTAATTTTTCTCTAGATCCATCTTAAAAGTTTTCGGTCTGTTCGATTCGATCATTAATGTTTGCTTGCTAAGAAAGCAAGAGAAAATTTTCTAGACTGGTAATCTGAGCTTATTAGGTTTTTATTTTATTTTTGGGTTTTAGAGGCCAAGCTTAGATGAGACGGCTTAGAATTCTTGTTCTTGTACTTTTTTTTAATTAATTGGTTAACGAGACTTCGATAATGCTTCGTCTTTGGTTTCCTTAGGGTTTTTGAGGTTTTTTTTTTTTTTTTTTTTTTCTGGGAAATCTCGTAATTTTTGTTTTATTTAATAGAAGTTTTGAATTTTTTTTTTTTAGTTATTAGGATGTTGAAATTACCGAACAAGGAAAGACAAAGGATAACTTTTCACTTTTATTTGAGGTTTGGGGTTTTGAAATTTGCCGAGATGGAGATGAAGATTTGGGATTTTCACTTTCACGATTCATGATCTGTGTTATTTTCCATGATTCTGAGATAAAGCCCCAAGCTTTTTTGCTTTCCTTCCACTCGTTTTTTTAATCCTTTCTGTCATTAGGGATCTGGTATTGGAAAATGGAATGATATTTCGATTGGAGAACGTTTGTTTAACCTCGTATATGTTTCTGATTCGGTGAAGAAAAATGTCGACGAAAAAAGGGGAAATTTCATAACTTTTTCTCTTAATTAGTTAATTTCCGTGATTGGATCCTGAGAAAACTGAAACTGTGGTCTTTCTTCTTCTTTTTTTTCTTTTCCCCCCTCCCTCTACCTCTGTTACTCTTTTTATAAATCTGGTTGTTTTCGTTTGTTGATTTCCATGTTTGGATCCTGAGAAAAGTCAGAGTGTGGACTCTCTTTTCTTGTTTGGTTTCTCTTTTTAATTCTGGTCCTCTCCTCTCATTATTTGTGGCCTTTATGATAGGAAAAACTCTTGCAATAGAGGGATTGCTGGAGAAAACTTAACGAGGATAAAAAGTATTTACTTTTTATCTTATTCGTTCTTATGTTTTTATTATAATAAAACTGCAATATTAAAAATAATATTAATTGGTGCTTTGGGAATTTGTTTTATTTTTGAAAATTGCTATTTTGATTTTTGGTTGATATTGGTGAAAATTGCTATGATAGTTTTTCCTGTGTTTAGCTACTTGTGATTTTTTGTTGATTATTTACCATTTTTGGAAGATAGTTTGATATGTGTTGCAAATTGGGTTGTGTGATTAGTTGGATATATGTTTATGGGTGTGGTTTTAATGGTTACTCCAATATTTAACCATCAATGGGTATCATTATTTTAGCCGTAAGATATTAATCGGACAGTTATAATAAATTATATAGTTGACTAAAAAAATTTATGACAATGGTTACGTTTCCTAGTTACATCAAATATAGAAATCTGATGACGTGGTGTGATAAGAATCCAGTTTCATTAATCGTTATAATTTTTTTTAGTCAACTATTCAATTTATTGTATACATATGCACACAGACATATATATTTGCCTTGCTAAGGAATTCTCTCCCCTCTCTCCTTTTCAAAAAAAAAAAATCTCTCCCCTCTCTCTCTCTCTCTTCTCAGTTAAATTCTGCTAAACTTTGTTTCTTTTTTTTTAATTTTCAGGTAAATAAGACTGTGTTTTAGAAAAGGTTTGCAAAAATGAGTGACAATTTAATGGACAAAGTGAGTGCTTTTGGCGAACGCCTCAAGATTGAAGGGACAGAGGTGGGCAAAAAGATGAGTGCAGGCATTAGCTCGATGAGTGTTAAGATGAAGGAGCTTTTCCAAGGCCCCAATCAGGCCGATAAGCTTGCTGAGGATGCTACATCAGAGGCCTTAGAGGAGCCTGATTGGGCCTTGAATCTCGACATTTGTGACATGATAAATACCGAAAAACTCAACAGTGTTGAACTGATTCGCGGAATAAAGAGGCGAATTATGTTGAAGAATCCTAGAGTTCAGTACTTTGCTTTAGTGCTACTTGAAACATGTGTCAAGAACTGTGAGAAGGCTTTCTCAGAGGTGGCAGCTGAGAGAGTTCTTGATGAGATGGTGAAGCTTATTGATGATCCACAGACTGTTGTTAACAATCGCAACAAGGCTTTAACGCTGATTGAATCATGGGGGGAGTCAACCAGTGAGCTCCGCTATTTGCCTGTTTATGAAGAAACATATAAGGTATGTGTAAAATTGGTGCCTTTTTTGGGTTTTTTTTTTTTTTTTTTTTTTTTTTTCCGGGATGCAGAATCAGCTGAAAAAATTAGTTTCAATATTCATGATGTACCGGTCAAGAAGACATGAAACTGAGTTTCAATTAGCAGAGTAGCTTAGAGCGGAGTTTAATCTGGAGTAATATGTGACACCCTATTTACAAAATTTCCACGGGCTACAGGCTTAGTTTTTCTTAAGTTCATGGTGATCTCCATACTATTTTCTTGTAATATTTGCTTTGTGATACTTAAGTTACCAAGCATGGTCTTTTTTATGCTTTTCATACCTCTGTCTTATGTGCTTCTTTGTTTCAGAGTCTGAAATCAAGGGGTATTAGGTTCCCTGGTCGCGACAATGAGAGCTTGGCACCTATTTTTACTCCCCCTCGCACAGTCTCAGCTCCGGATCCAGTTTCAGATACGGATGCTAGTCTCTTGCGTCAGCTTCAACGTGATGCTCCTGTGCTAAGCTTTACTGAGGAACAAACTAAGGAAGCATTTGATGTCGCAAGAAACTGCATTGAGCTCCTTTCTACCGTCTTGTCCTCTTCCCCACAGCAAGATGTTTTAGAGGTATTGCTATCTTGTTTCCTCTGTTGCAGAGACTATATCTGGTATTCTGGATATCTTGATTCAGATTTGATGGTCCATCTTAACTGACACGTATGGAGTCATTATTAGAGTTATTGCCGTCTAGAATGCTGTATACAGTAAACTAGTGCTCTAATCATCGGAGCAGTAGGTTATAGCTTAATTAATCTCACATCATACAAGCTTTTTCATCAATTGAAACAGTGTGATTTCACCTTGGAATTATATTCTCTTTTGGTAGTAAAGATGCAGAAATCGTATGCTTTTTTGGTGACCTGGTGGTTGTGCCACAGCGAAAGCCAGTTTAGTATTGATATAGATTATAGAAATACAACATCAGGTTAAAACAAGGATGCCTTGACAGCAATCGTAACCTAGTTTTTGGTCCGTTAAAGGAGAAAGGCACTTTTATACAATTATAACCTTGTTAGGGCAGATGTTACTTGACCTGTTGTATTCTACACTTCCAGTCCATACTCCATGGTAAAGGCAATATTAGATCCTATTAAGTCTCTTGTTGCGAAACCAAAAGACTAGCTCTGATACGTCTGGTTTATATTGAGTATATTAACTCATGTTTCTTGTTCTTAACCTGGATAATGCTTGTAGTTGCACAACCATGGTAATGTAAATATCTTGTTTTTGTTCCCTTGGCAGGATGACTTGGCAACCACACTTATACAGCAGTGCCGCCAGTCACAGTTCACTGTGCAGAGAATCATAGAAACAGCCGGAGACAACGAGGCCCTGCTATTTGAAGCCCTGAACGTGAACGACGAGATTCAGAAAGTTCTGTCCAAGTACGAAGAGCTGAAGCCCTCTGTTGTCTCAGCTGAGCCAGAGCCCGCGATGATACCTGTCGCGGTCGAGCCTGAAGAGTCACCTCGCCATCCAAAGGAGGACACTTTGATTAGAAAACCAGCCAGTTCTCGTGTTGGTTCGCACGGAGGGAGCAACGATGACATGATGGACGATCTAGATGAAATGATATTTGGGAAGAAAGGCGGCGGTGGGGGTACATCGGAAGGGGGACAAGATCCTAAGAAGCAGCAACCAGCAAAAGATGATCTAATCTCCTTTTGAGCTGCTATTTATTATACACACTGATAATTCCATATATTTGGTGGGACTTGAGGCCTGTGATGGTGTTTCCATACCCAGTCTGTTGAGGTGTTGAAAGGTTTAGGTGTTTGAAAATCTTTTTAACCTTTGATAAACTGAATTATCCCTGTCTTTTCTTATATGGAATTGACAAATCTACCATTTGTTTTCTGAACTGAACATTATGTGTAAGTAATTCATGTTAAATTTGGGTACCATATTTGCCTGATGAATATATAACCACATTGGATTCTTGAACGATCTTAGTATTAGGCTAAATTGCACCCATTTCTTGTGCCTCTCGTTCTATGCCAAGTAGTTACAGCCGTTTCCTCTCGGTGAAACAGCCTCTTTCTTTTGCCGAAATACTACTTTTACCTCTCTTATTATGAAAATATCAAAAAACACCTTTTGTGTTCTCTTATTATGAAAATGTCAAAAACACCTCGTGTTTATACCAGAATGAAACAATTAAATTTTTGAAAATACTAAGGCCCCGTTCATTTCGCTGATTCGAGTTTAGAATTCGAATTTTGCTACAGTAAAAAGCTCTCACAAACAATCACATCTAACTTTTTTGCTATAGTAAAAAGCTTTCACATAAAATCACATCTCAATTCGAATCAGTGAACTAAACGGGCCCTAAGATTACCTCTCTCAATCGATAAATATGCCCATAAATATGTAATATAATAACAAAAACCTCATGTATTTAATCTATGTGTTCTAAAAATGCTCTCCCCATTCTTTGTATTTTCTTAGTTACAAACAACGTATTCAACTTTTACTTAACAAAATAATGGCCGTTTAGATGAAAACCCATTTTTTAAACCAATTCTGAAACTACAAAAGGCAATCAAATTTCAATGAGGTTTTTGTCATTATTCCAATTTCTTCTTTCTTTTCTTTTTGTTGAAATTTTTTTTTTCTTTTGTAATAAAGGGAAGAAATTAATAAACTACAATAAATAGAACACAAACACGAGCAGAGAAATAGAAAGAAGTCGCTCGCAACTGAAGTGAAACTAAAGACAGACAGCGGAGAGGAATGGCATTGGCAGGAAAGCACGGCCCTTCCACTTCCAGATCCAAATCTCCTTTCCTTCTCTTCTTCCTCTCTCTCTCCATTCTCTCTCTCATCTTCTTCCTCTTCTCCTTCCGCAATCCCACCCAATTCCCCGACCATCCCAGCCCCCTTGTGACCCCCGCTTACAACCCCCAAACCTCCTTCGTCGCCTCTCTCGAGCATTTTCTTCATCATCCTCCGCCTCCAGATCATGCCGTCCGTACGGTATCCGGCGAGGAGGAGCTTGACGACCTGGTTTCGGCGACCGAGAGCGGGAGGCTGTACGGTGACCCGTACTATCCGCTGAGCATGCCGATCAAGGTTTACGTCTACGACATGCCGTCCAAGTTCACCTACGATCTGCTCTGGCTCTTCCGGAACACCTACAAGGACACCTCCAATCTCACCTCCAATGGCAGCCCCGTACACCGCCTCATCGAACAGGTAGTTACTGGCTGCACCGATTAATCGCTGTGAAATTCATTCGATTTGCCATGGGAAGAAAGTTAGGGGCTTTCTTGTTCATTTTATTTGTCTTTTCTTTTCTTGCGTAATTAGGACTACATGCTTGCATCTGTTTTCCCCTCTAAATGATTTTATATTTGATAATTGGTGTGAAATTATTGGATTGGAGAAGAAAAGCTTGTTCTTTTGCTCATTTCGTTTCTTGTTTAATTTTGCACAGTTGAAGGAAAAGTTTTTATCTTTCTTCTTGTTAAGTTTATTTCTTGTCTTTTTTCTTGCATAATTAGGAGTAATTTATAACATTTTTCTCTTTAAATGCTTTATTTGATAATCGGTGTGAACTGATTGGATTGGAGAAGAAAACTTGTTAATTTCCCCCTTTTATTTTATTTATTTATTTATTTTGATATTTTGTTGTACTTGTTTAAATCTGTACATTTGAAGGAAAGCTAGTTTTTTAAAGTTACTTTTATTCATTTTATGTGCTTTTTTTTTTCGTCTTTCTCTCTAAATTCTTTTATTTCTTAATCGGTCTGAACTGATTGGATTCGAGAAGAAAAGATTTCCTTTTAGTTGTTTATTTTGGACTGTTTGTGCAGCATTCAATAGATTACTGGTTGTGGGTGGATCTGATAGCGCCAGAATCGCAGAGGCTGCTGAAAAGTGTTGTGAGAGTTGATAGGCAGGAAGAGGCAGATCTGTTCTACATCCCTTTCTTCACCACCATAAGCTTCTTCTTGATGGAGAAACAGCAATGCAAGGCACTTTACAGGGTGTGAGTGCACTTCCAAGGTTTACTTTATTGTTGTGAATGTTTTTGCCTTTGGTTTAACATCACCTCCTACATCAGCATTGACTTATTCGCCACCTAAGAATGCAATGGGAAGTAATGGATTTCACAACGATATTTGTGTACTCTGCACTAGGGCAATACCTGAACTCTCCCGAAAACTTGTTCTCCGTTGAGCTTAATCTTGCATTTTCACTTGTTTCTCTGTTTATACTGTTTTTTTTAGAATTATTCTCACTGGTGCCCCTTAAACTTTGGGGTTATTCCCAGTTTGCTCCCTAAACTTTAAAAACTCTCATTTTGCTTTCTGAACTTTGAGTTGTTCTCAGTTAACTCTTTTTGTTGTAATTTCTGTTAAAATCATACGGAAAAAGAGCTGTTTAAGTGTGGTCATGTGGTTTTTATCTATTTCTTTTTAACAGAAAGACCATGTTACTGCGTTATTCTCTTTTTTTTCTATCCGTTTTTAACAGAAATTGCTACAGAAAGGGTTAAGTGGAAACAATTCAAAGTTCAGAGGGCAAAATGAGAGTTTTTAAAGTTCAGAGGGCAAACTGAGAATGACTCTAAAGTTTAGGGGCATCAGTGATAATAATCCTTTTTTTTATTTAAATGTATGCTATTATCCAAGCGGAGGAAAATTTTATCATCACCCTTTACATCCATATCAACTTTCTTTATTGCTAATTTGATAGCTAAGAATGCAATGCGGTACTTGTAAAGTAAAGATTTCTAGTTTTGATGCACTAGAGCAATAACTGAACTTCTCTATATGACGTCTTTGTTGTGAAACTTGCTTTGACATTTAGCTTAATCTTGCATCTAACATGTTTTCCCAATTATTTATTTTTCTTCATATATTTTCTTCTCCAACTAGAGAAAATTTAGTCTTTGACAGAGTTCTTAGCATTTGAGTAACAGTAATACATTACCACATCACGTAATGTTACAGAATGTTAGGGGAATTACCAAATCAATTATATTATTTCTCCATATGTTAATGTACCACGGACCTGTAATGTAGGAAGTTTTGAAGTGGGTTATGGATCAGCCTGCGTGGAAGCGATCTGAAGGAAGGGATCACATACTTCCAGTTCATCATCCCTGGTCTTTCAAGTCTGTTCGCCGATACATGAAGAATGCAATTTGGCTGCTACCTGATATGGACTCCACGGGGAACTGGTGACTATTTCAATGACCAAATAAGTGTTGAGTTTACCAGGGTATCATGCTGAAGCTGCTCTCTAGTAATTTTTTGTCATCTTCTCAGGTATAAGCCAGGACAGGTTTTCCTGGAGAAAGATCTAATTCTCCCTTACGTCCCGAACGTTGACTTATGTGATGCAAAGTGCATGGCTGATACCGAATCAACAAGAACCACTATTCTTTTCTTCCGCGGGAGGCTTAAAAGAAATGCTGTAAGAATCTTGATTCATGAACAAATGTCTCGAAAATATTTTCCATTGAATCCCAGATTCTCATATTTGTGATTATGTTTATTCTTTCTTTTTCCCATATGGCATAGCCGCTCATGTTGTTTTCCTTTCAGGGAGGGAAAATACGTGCAAAACTCGTTGCAGAATTAAGTGGTACCGAGGGTGTCGTTATAGAGGAGGGATCAGCTGGAGAGGTGGGAAAAGTGGCAGCTCAGAATGGGATGCGCAAGTAAAAAGTTTTGGATCTTTACTTTGATTTCCAACATGTTCATTTTCGTGTGTCGTACAGATTAAGTTACACCCCTTTTGCCATCAGGTCTATCTTTTGCCTAAGCCCAGCTGGTGACACTCCATCATCTGCTAGATTGTTTGATGCCATTGTCAGTGGATGCATACCTGTCATAGTCAGTGACGAACTGGAGCTTCCTTTTGAAGGAATACTAGATTACAGGAAGGTATGCTTTTGTCTTGTAAACCTTGTATTGTTTGCTTTAGGTGGTATTTCGTTAGTAGCTTAGTTGGTCACTGGTGAGTGAGGGAATGGTGTTAATTAAACTCACATCATGATATGACATGGAGACAAGTTTGTAAGAGCTACTTTAAGTTGGATTAATATTTGGTGACTCAAGTTATTCGATATGTGACAGGGAAGTTTTAGATATTATTCTATAAATGTAATATTGTTGTACCAAATGATACTAAAGCCTATGTAACTTGGCATCTATGGCATGGTCGCCCTTATTTCAAACATCTATTGATCAGCTGATGGGACTTTGGCCCTTCATCTTCTTGTGCAGATAGCTATATTTGTGTCTTCCAGTGATGCTGCACAACCGGGCTGGCTACTGAACATTCTAAAAAGCATTAGCCACTCTCAAATTAGTGAAATGAGACGGAATCTTGTCAAGGTGTGTGACAGCCAGATATAGTTATTCGTCGTTATTCTTATTGCTTTTTTGTGAATCTTGTCTAAAGGTGCATGCATTTCTATGTCCTTTTTTTATTGTATAATAGACTTGCTCTAAGCTCTCCCATTCTGTGACTGATGTTGTCATAGTAATTTTGTTGCAGTACTCGAGGCATTTCGTGTACTCCAATCCAGCTCAACCCTTGGGTCCAGAAGACTTGGTGTGGAGAATGGTATGTTTTCTCTGAGTCTCTGGAAACTCTGACCATGTAATTTTTCTAAGGGCCTATTTGGCAAAGCTTTTTATAAAAACATGAGAAGTTATTTTGGAGTTTCTTATTGATAAATGATTTAATTCTTGAAAAGCTCGCTTCGAAATACATTAACCCAATCGGTAATTTACAAGTTAAAGCGTTTACTTCTCTTCTATTTTATGTAAAAATGTTAAAACATAAGTAAAAGCTCGCGTAAAAGTAGGAGTTGGGAATATGTCCGCATATCCGGAGTTTGTAACTTATGAATAACAGTTTTACTCATTCTTTGGTGGGCAACAGATGGCTGGCAAGTTGGTGAACATCAAGCTTCATACTCGAAGATCTCAGCGGGTAGTGAAGGAATCAAGACGCATCTGCACTTGTGATTGCAGGCGCGCAAACTCGCCAACTTCAACTTCCCTCTTGTAACCCAAAACCCCCCCAATTCCAAGTTTTCCTTAACGCGTGATTATATCATAATAGATGTATAAGTATGTTATTCAAGTGTATCAATCATCGTTGGATTAACCCCTTCTTTGGCCATGATAGGTACCTTTTTTTTGGTAATGGAGATTGTGCAGTTCCTTCCATTCCACTTCAATCAGTAATGCTTAATTAGGAGAAAGAGAAATGCTATCTAACACTGTATGTGGTTATCATTTATTAATCACGTTTTAATTATAAACAATCACCAATTTAAATGCCAACTTCAGAGGTGCACTCATTATGATTTAGAGCGAGGTTTTGACACAATTTTACGTATTAATCAATACCAGTAATAACCAGTTGTATCTAGCATTTTTCTAGTAGAAACAATGATAACAAAGGATATTAGTGACGCTTAATACTGCAAAACTTAAAAAAGAGATCTGTCCAGCTATTTGGGCCGTGATAACTGCGGGAGAGATTAGGATGGGCTTGGACCTCGACCATTTTGAGTTAGGCCGAAATTGGTATGAAAGTGGACTGTGCCGTTTCTCTAGGGGGTTTTCCGAGGCAAAGTCTCAATTGGTCGGTTGAGTATAGAACCTGCCCCAATAGAATTCTACAAAATCGTTTCAAGAAAATAATAATAATAATGAGAATGCTAACAACAAAGACGAGTGTGTACGCGACAAAAGGAAATCTAATTAGCATAATTATAAAACAAAAAAAAATCAAATTAGCTTTTTTTATGTGTTTTTTTAAAGTAATTAGCTTTTTGGTGTTAACATGGTGGGAAAGCGGTAGGAAATGAATTGCATTATTTCCATATGGAGGAGGGTGCACGTGCTATGGTGCGGAGGCAAGGGCGACATGCTCAGCACGTTCAATGAGTTGGATGATTTTGTCTGTGGGGTTTGTGGGTCCCATTCACTAAAATAATATAGTAAACCTAGGACGTGCGATGCATGTACATTTGCAATTCGTCTCCCTCCGATGCTGCCACGTTTGGACGTGGGCCCCATTGCCTCACATGCTGATAACCAGACGGTCCAAACCAATGTCCTGTATACATTTGTCTTTTTTTTTTTTTTTTTTTTTTTTTCCTTTTTATGCAAACTAACTAATATTCATTGTTTATTGAAGAATTCTAATAGAAGGCTACACTACACAGTTTTGGACCGTAGTTTCAACAAGATTTATTACATTTCTACTATAATTCTTTGTCATAATATAATCTAATTGGGATCTGATGATGCAAAATTGTTCAGTGCCAATAAGATTTTTTGTAACTATATCGTTAAGGTATTCTTTTTGTATTTATTATTTAATTCTTATTGTTTATTCAGGAAAAAAAAAAGTTATTACTGTCGGATATGCATTCATTATAGACGTGAAAAGGATGGCAGTGAGTAATGTTTGTGGGAGAGAGAGAGAGAGAGAGAGGACGGTGAAAATAGTATTGAAAGAGTTATTTTTTCTTCCTTGTCTTGAAAAGAGTCAACGTGATAGGGCCGGTGAATTATAATTTGGTGGAATAATTGTCATGTGTTTGCGCAGTGAAAGCAGGATATTAATGCGAAAAGAGTATGAGACTTGCCGATTAAGTAATAATTCTATTCTATACTTCATTCACTTGTTCTATAATAATCCATTTTATGACTGATGAGATGACCATATATATATATATATATATATATATAAGTAGATTCAAAGCATTGACTCTGTTCAACTGCTATTAATATAAACCATTACGTGTATTGTTATTCTTACTCAGTCTTGCCATATCATTGAATAATGCTCCAAAAGAAAATAAATCAAACTTATTTGAAAATATCGATGGATGATGACATTTGACAACTAAATAGCAAAAGTTGATCATCCGAAGCCAACTACTCTTCAACCTCTCTGCATAAATAAATAAATACCATATATCACTATTTAACCGGCTTCATACTATCTTTAATTTAATATGTATATGTTTATATAATTTTTATTTATAGTTTTTCCAAGTTTGCATGGAAAATGGCATGGAATTAGGATTATGCCCAAATATGGCGTTATGTTGCATCTGGCTCTTTCTTTTTTCTTTTATTTTTATTTTTATGTTTTATGAAAGGCATCTGGATCTTAGCAATTAGAGCATATTTATGAGGAAAACCTCAATGACACGTCATGACAACAGGTCTCAAAAGGAAATAATAATATACATATTTTCCTTTTATGAAAAGAAGAATAAAGATGGACAATGGAGAGAGTCAGATCATGAGTGTTTAAATTAAAATAAAAGAAAAAGAATGGGGGATAATATGATATCATATGATATACAGGAAATAAATATCAATAGAAATGGGGGGTCAAAATCAAAAGACAAATTGAGAGGCACTCATGTTCCGTAGTTTCCGCATTTGAATTTGGGAAGGTCCATTTCCAATCCATGACCATCATCCATTAATCATTCGTGGGCATTTTGGGAAATCAGATATCAAATCATAAGGGTAGTTTTGGAATTCAAGAATTTCTAAAGTTGTCTGTTTATGTTTAGGTTCCAACGCAATGAGAAAAGCACAAAGACAGACTGGACTAGAGAGTCTTGAGATTGCTACTAATTGGCAACTCTCTCTTTCACACGTCAACGCGTTAACAAACACACACAAAATAAAAGTGTCCTTTTAGCCAACCAAAAAAAAAAAAAAGGCACACTCATAATTCTTTTTAATTTTCTAAAATTGCACCACAAACATTACCAAACAAATTCAAAAAAAGAAAACAAGAATTAACCAATTTATTGGCGTGTATGATAATTTAGCATTCAAAATTAAAAAGAGAAAGCTACTTTTAGGGCCTGTTTAGTTCGCTGATTCGAGTTTTTAATTCGAATTGAAATGTAATTTTATGTGAGAGTTTTTTACTGTAGCAAAAAAGTTAGATGTGATTGTTTGTAAGAACTTTTTACTGTAGCAAAATTCGAATTCTAAACTCAAATTAACGAAATGAACGGGGCCTTAATTAATTACATTACTGGGCAACTTCTCTTTTTATTTTTTGGATAATCAGGGTAACTTTCTTTTTCTACTCTTTTTCAACGGATCTATTCTAAAAGTGAAAAGCCCATTATACCCTTTTTAAACGCATAGCTTGCAAGTATTTTCTCCATAATAAAAGCCCGAATTTAACTCTTATCTTGTCCAAATTTGCCTTCTACACCAAAAATCACTCTTTTAAAACCCCAATAAAAAAAAGTTATTGTTTTTTTTTTTTTTGGCTACTTAGGATGAGATTTAAGATGATGAGATGAGATAGGGAGATTCAATCCAAAAAGAGGAAAACTCCAACTCATCCCCTCTGCCTTTTTCTCCCCCATAACTCTGAACCTTCTCATCTATCAAAGATGTTCTTTTTCAAACAAAAAAAAAAAAAAAAAAAAAGGAAACTAAAAAAACTTATTTTATTAGGAAAAAAAGGAAAAAAAAAAAAAGGGAAAAAAGCCTTTTTTAAAGTTCTTTTAGTAAAATACCAAAAAAGTTCTTATTACTACCATGCTAGTTTTAGACCACAAAATCTGCATAAGAATCTATTAATTTGGATAGTTTTACATTACAGTGAAAATCCTTTTTATTTCTTTACTTAGAAAACGAGAAACAAAAAAATGTCTTTTTATTTTTCGTTTTAGTTTTTTAATTTTAATATAAAGAATAAAAAGCCTTGAATCATGGTGTATTAGTGCTTGTAGTCTTGCTCATGACTATGCCCCAAAAAACTCGTTTTCTCTGCTCTGTCTCTATCATGTGATATGATTAACGTAGTTTGGTAGTAGTGATGGGTTACCATTTCATAGTTTGATAGACCAAAACAAAGCAAAGCAAAGCGACTTGTTTACAACTTGAATTTGAACAATTCTTTTCCTTTCCTTTCTATCACCTTCAGGTTCAGACGAAGGCCATTTGGTTTCACTTTCGTACACGCATTTTGGTTTCATTACATTACATGACCACACAAGAACAGATCTCAGAATAGACTCGTTTCACACAACACAGGTAAAATCTGCCAGATCTCTCTCTCTCTCTCTCTCTCTCGTGTGTGTGCTGTCTGAGTGGTAATCTGTTTGGCTTATGTGGAGATGGGAAAGAGATTCTGGGTACCTGGATTTTTTTATGACTTCTAGCCAGTTAATGTGATGTGGGTTTTTCAAGATTCGATTTTTAGTTTTTTTTTTTTTTCAGTGCTCCAATATTTCTGGGCAATCAGACAAAAAAAAAAATTAGTAGAGATTTCAAAGTTGTTATCTGGCGGGTTGTGTTATGCAAAGTGAAATTGAAAAGTGTGGATCTTGTTTTTTTTTTTTTTTTTTTTCCTTTCTTTCACTTGCGAATATTAAGAAGCAAACAAGCTTCTTTTGAGCTGTGTCTACTGCTGCTTTGAATCATAATTGATACTAACTTTTAAGTTCAAAAAAAAAGGTACTCTTAAAATTCAGCATATTTTGTCTGAGCCGAATAAAGGATAATTATCAGATTTGTAGATTATCCACTTCTTACTAAGCGAGTCCCTCATCTAACTGGGACTTATTCATGATCTGTTTGCTCGCTGAGAAAAATATTGCATAACATACCATGACTTTAATTTTCCATTCCTTTAGCAAACAGGCAGAGCAATACATTTACGTAATTTTGTTTCGCAGTCCCAGTTCCGACCCTTTGTTAAATGTGCTTCAAGTGATGCAAATAAAGTTTGATTCTTGATTTGCCTTTTGAATTTTCAGGATCTATAGAACAATTAGATATTATCTTTAGTTTTTCCATTTTTTAGCAACCAGACAGTTCAGGCTCTACATTTTACTTGTGTTTCTCAGTTCCAGTTCTGAATTCTGACTTTATGAATGTGCTGGAATGATGCTAATTGAAGTTTGAATCTTGATTTCCCTTTGAATGTTCAGGGTCTAAAAATTGGTGCTTGAAGAATGGCATCAAAGTCTTTCAAGGCTAGCCGATCTAATCTATCGGCAACATCCGATGTGCCAGATGCGCACAACAAGCCACCACTGCCTCCGACGGTGACATTCGCCCGGAGAACCTCCTCTGGCCGCTACATCAGTTATTCAAGAGATGATCTCGATAGCGAGCTCGGGAGCAGTGACTTCATGAACTACACTGTCCACATTCCCCCCACCCCAGATAACCAACCAATGGATCCATCAATCTCACAGAAAGTTGAAGAGCAATACGTTTCCAATTCCCTCTTCACTGGTGGCTTCAACAGTGTCACTAGAGCTCATCTCATGGATAAGGTGATTGAGTCCGAAGCAAGCCACCCTCAAATGGCCGGTGCAAAAGGGTCTTCTTGCGCAATTCCTGGGTGTGATGCAAAGGTGATGAGTGACGAACGTGGCAATGATATCCTCCCTTGTGAGTGTGATTTCAAGATATGTAGAGATTGCTATATTGATGCAGTCAAAATAGGGGGCGGCATTTGCCCCGGGTGCAAGGAACCCTACAAGAACACAGATTTGGATGAAGTAGCCGTGGACAACAATGCACGGCCACTTCCTCTTCCCCCGCCAAACGGGATGTCTAAAATGGAAAGGAGGTTGTCATTGATGAAGTCAACAAAATCCGTTCTAATGAGAAGTCAAACTAGTGACTTTGATCACAACCGGTGGTTGTTTGAGACTAAGGGGACTTATGGATATGGGAATGCCATTTGGCCCAAGGAAGGTGGGGGTTTTGGAACTGGGAAAGATGATGAAGTTCATGAGCCAACAGAATTGATGAACAAACCATGGAGGCCTCTGACAAGGAAGTTAAAGATACCTGCAGCTGTTCTCAGTCCATATAGGTAAAAAGACTTTGTTTCTTATAGATTTTAAATGTCAATGTCGCATAATATATATATATATATATATATATATATATGTAAATATATTTTCATAGGTGACTATCGTTTTAGATGTTCCAAAAAAGATATTTCTAGAGATAGAAAGGTTCATAGACATTTTGAATAATATGTTAACTAGAAGTTTTAATGTTGATCTTAGAGGTTTTGTATATTTCACATCCCTAACATCCTGTCTTTGTTTCTTGTAGTTGTAAAGGCTCCATAACGTCTTTTTTCCTCTAAATCATAATTGTTTTACATGTCCTTGAAAAATAAATCTTTCTAGATATAGATGGATGGTGACATGGTTTATATACATTTTGATTCAAATGTTTACGAGCATTCTTAATACTAACCTTATAGATTTTATTACTTTTGTATATTTTCCTTTAAAGCGCATTCTCTTCGTGGTTATGCTAATGGGATCTTCCATTCCATCTTTTCGTTGCAAATATGTTGGCAGGCTTCTAATTTTTGTTCGCGTCGTCATCCTCGGTTTGTTTTTGGCTTGGAGGGTCAAGCATCCGAACAACGATGCAGTTTGGCTATGGGGAATGTCGGTAGTTTGTGAGATTTGGTTTGCTTTCTCCTGGCTCCTTGACCAGCTTCCCAAGCTCTGTCCAGTCAACCGTGCAACAGATCTTAATGTGTTGAAAGACAAGTTTGAAACACCAAGCCCCAACAACCCCACCGGGAAGTCTGATCTCCCGGGCATTGATGTCTTCGTCTCTACAGCAGATCCTGAGAAAGAGCCTCCACTTGTCACTGCAAACACCATCTTATCCATTCTAGCTGCTGACTATCCAGTTGAAAAGCTTGCCTGCTATGTTTCTGATGATGGAGGTGCACTTCTGACATTTGAGGCTATGGCTGAAGCTGCAAGCTTTGCAAATATATGGGTCCCATTCTGCCGAAAACATGGCATTGAGCCTAGGAATCCCGAGTCCTACTTCAATTTAAAGAGAGACCCTTATAAGAACAAAGTGAAGTCTGACTTTGTCAAGGATCGGAGGAGGGTAAAGCGTGACTATGACGAGTTCAAGGTCAGGATCAATGGGCTGCCTGATTCGATCCGCCGCCGTTCCGATGCTTATCATGCTAGAGAGGAGATCAAGGCTATGAAGCTGCAGAGGCAGAACAGGGAAGATGAACCAATAGAGCCTGTGAAAATCCCGAAAGCGACATGGATGGCTGATGGAACCCACTGGCCTGGTACTTGGTTGAATCCTTCATCTGAGCACTCTAAAGGAGACCATGCTGGTATTATACAGGTATATTTACATGTCCCAAAAAATTTTATTGCTTTTTCCAGCTTCCTTGTGGCCTGAAGAAGTTGAAACTGGAGGAGTATTATGCACCTTTTTATCATGAAAGTAAATGTGTCAAGAAACAAGTTCAGTTTCAGTTACATGTTTTGAGCGTGTTTTGTCCCCTCCTAATGATGCAGGTGATGTTGAAACCTCCCAGTGATGAACCACTACATGGGACTGCTGATGATTCCAGCCTCATCGACCTCACTGACGTCGACATCCGTCTCCCTCTACTTGTTTACGTTTCTCGTGAGAAGCGTCCAGGTTATGATCACAACAAGAAGGCAGGGGCCATGAACGCCCTGGTTCGGGCCTCTGCCATCATGTCCAATGGTCCATTCATCCTCAACCTCGATTGTGATCACTACATTTACAATTCTCAAGCAATGAGGGAAGGCATGTGCTTCATGATGGACCGTGGAGGCGACCGCATCTGCTATGTCCAGTTCCCTCAGAGGTTTGAGGGCATTGACCCTTCTGACCGATACGCCAACCACAATACTGTCTTCTTTGATGTCAACATGCGAGCGCTCGATGGGCTTCAGGGTCCTGTCTACGTCGGAACTGGCTGCCTCTTTCGTAGAATTGCCCTTTATGGATTTGATCCTCCTCGCACAAAAGAACACCACCAAGGTTGCTGCAGCTGCTGCTTTGCACGTCACAAGAAGCATTCCTCTGTTGCAACCACCCCCGAAGAACACCGAGCTCTTAGAATGGGCGACTCTGATGATGAAGAGATGAACCTCTCCTTGCTGCCTAAGAAGTTTGGGAACTCAAGTTTCCTCATTGATTCAATCCCAGTGGCAGAGTTCCAAGGTCGCCCCCTTGCTGACCACCCGGCTGTGAAGAATGGACGCCCACCGGGTGCCTTGACAATTCCCCGTGAGCTTCTTGATGCATCAACTGTTGCTGAGGCCATCAGTGTGATCTCCTGTTGGTATGAAGACAAGACTGAGTGGGGTCATCGTGTTGGCTGGATTTATGGTTCTGTCACTGAGGATGTGGTCACCGGTTACAGGATGCACAACAGGGGATGGAAGTCGGTTTACTGCGTGACCAAGCGTGATGCATTCCGTGGAACTGCTCCAATCAATCTAACCGATAGGCTACACCAGGTACTCCGATGGGCTACTGGCTCTGTCGAGATTTTCTTCTCTCGCAACAATGCCCTTTTGGCCAGCCCAAGAATGAAGTTCCTACAAAGGATTGCATACCTCAATGTTGGAATCTACCCCTTCACTTCCATCTTCCTCATTGTGTATTGTTTCCTTCCAGCGCTTTCCCTCTTCTCGGGGCAGTTCATCGTGCAGACCCTCAATGTCACTTTCCTCACTTACCTCCTCATCATCACCGTCACTCTATGCATGCTTGCCGTTCTCGAGATCAGGTGGTCTGGTATTGAGCTGGAAGAGTGGTGGAGAAATGAGCAGTTTTGGTTGATTGGAGGGACAAGTGCTCATCTTGCTGCTGTACTTCAAGGGCTATTGAAAGTCGTTGCAGGGATTGAAATCTCCTTCACCTTGACATCAAAATCCGGCGGTGATGATGTGGACGATGAGTTTGCTGATCTGTACACTGTCAAATGGACATCACTCATGATACCTCCAATCACAATCATGATGACCAACCTGATTGGTATTGCCGTCGGGTTTAGCCGTACTATTTACAGTGTCATACCGCAGTGGAGCCGCTTACTCGGTGGAGTTTTCTTCAGTTTCTGGGTGTTGGCTCATCTCTACCCCTTCGCCAAAGGGCTTATGGGTCGGCGGGGGAGGACGCCCACCATTGTTTTTGTATGGTCGGGACTTATCGCGATTACCATTTCCCTCCTTTGGGTTGCAATCAATCCTCCTGCTGGCTCTAACCAAATTGGAGGTTCCTTCCAGTTCCCTTAATTGGTTAATTCTTTGACGTCAGAACGAATGGTAAATTATTCAATAGATCGTTACAGGGCTATTGAGAAATGATTCAATTCAGATGGTTCAGTCTAAGGTTCGAAAAAGATTGAGAAAAATTTGTAATATTTATTTATTCATTTTACTTTCCAACAAGAGAGAGTTAATTGTGTTCTTCTGTTAGTTCTTTTTCTACAGAGCTTTCAGGTTCAGCAGCTTGAGTACAAGTAAAGACTGATGGGACCAAGACTGCATTTTGTTTTGTCAAATGATGTATTGATTTTTTAGTTTTCATTTCTTGTTACATGGAACATATTTTCAATTAGGATTGTGCTTAGAATTTTTTTTCTTATTTTTTTTTCCTCTCTTTTGTAATCGGCAATCGGAACGAAATTTCTCACGTTTTCTTTAATATAGAGTACATTCCATTTCACATTAAAGGAACTCAACTACGGATAAGAGCATGTGTGACCCATAATGCTTTTTATATGTGGTAATTATTTGTTGATTAAAAATCATTTTAATTTTTGGTATTTTCCAAACAACAATGATTATCAAAACAAAATATAGGGATACCACCAGTCATATCAAGAAAAAGGACGAGTAAGTTTTCAATAAGTGAAGAAAATATATGCTGATCTTATTTCTGATGGATGAAAGCTTCAGCCCAAAAAAAAATAAAAAATAAAAAATTCAACCCAAAAAAAAAGATGAAAAAAAAATGAAAAACAAAAGGAAAGGAAAGAACTAACTAATTATCTAACACAATTTAAATCTTGAGCTCTCTCGAATGACCATTTTTCAGCAATGGTACACTCATTTACCTGACCCCAAATGGTTTTCCGAAAAATGTTGTTGTTGTTGTTGTTGGTTTTTTTTTTTTTTTTTTTTTTTTTTTTTTTGTATGAGCACGGGTTAATAAACTCTCCCTTGGCCCTCCATCCGCCCCTTCACTCTTTTTTTTTTTTTTTACTTCAATTCTACACCTTTGATTAAAACCTCATTTAATCCTAACCCTACAATTGAACTCTTGTTCAATGCCCTCCTTGATTAGTGTATTTCTAGACTTGATCTCAACACTAGAACTAGACATTGATTTATACTTAATGAACTTCACAGTTATTAAATTGACTATAGAGCCAATTTAATTCTAGCTAATTTGGACTTGACGTAATCATACTTTAATGGGTCCAATTTTAATAGTGAACCCTTTTAGAATAATTTTGTCATTAGGAAAATTAAATCCTTAAGTCTCGTTTACTTTGTAAATTTAAATTAAAATATAATATTTTATAAAAAAAAATTATTATATTAAAAAATTTTAAATTTAATATTTTTTAAAAATTTTTTACTGTAAAAATTTAAAGACAAAACGCACAATTGAAATTTAATTAAACTTGGATCAATTTAGTGAAAATGGTAAAGTCGCCAATTTTCATCATTCCAAATATCGAATTCGAAAAATTCAATCATTTGTTTACAAAATGCGATTACAGAGACAATTCATCTTCAAAGTCTTGATTAATTTCAAGATTTTGAATTTTCCTGATCATTAGAATCAAACAATGTCCGGGCATTGAAAATGAAGTCGCATCTGGCGCACATACTAATCAAGCTGTTGGCAATGAGAAGTGTTGGATCCCAAACCCGATTTCAATACGATGGAGTGGATTTGTTGGCCTAAGAGACAACTGAGAGGGAGGAGCATGAGTTCAACGTCGAGAGCAGATCGAACTCATAATCAGAGCGCGTTTGGTTGGTCTCGAGATGAAAAAACCTTGGAGATAGTTCGCTGGGTGGTTTTGAGCAAAATGGGGAAAATATTTGGTGGTTTCGATGGAGATCCATCCGAGATGCGGCGACGGGAAGGGAATGTGTGAGAGAAGAAAGGAAAGGTTTTGGGTTAAAATGAGAAGAACATCTGACGAGACCATCGCATTACGTTGGAGAGGATATAGTTGGGATTTGGATCCATTGAAGAGAATTCTTCAGAAGTTTGAGAAATGGTGAAAAATAACCCTAAAATTTTCCTTTCATTTCAAGAGAAATACTTAAAATACCGGCAATGCCCTTGAATTCGACACATGTGCGTGTCGCATGCTGGTTTCCATCACTTTTTTAAGCAGCTGTCTGTCAAATGGGACGAATTCCAATAGTGGTTAATTGTCAAAATTAAAAATTTGAGAGATCTTTTACTAAATCACAATAATTTTAAGGAATAAATGTTCTAAAAATCCCAATAATAATAAGACATTCTAACATTCTCTAGGGTAGGATCCCTTAAAAAATTATTGGTGAGATCTCTGTTTTTAATCATTAGATTAGTTTTACCTGAACCCATAATTTGGCTTAAATCTTGAGGTCTCTCGAATCACCATTTTTTAGCAATGCTAAACTCATTTTACCTGAACCCAAATGGTTTTCCGAAATATGTTGATTTTTTTTTTTGTATGACACGTAACATATTAAATAATTAAAACTCGTATAAATCATTGTGTCCGAAACATGACATTTTATTATTTGTGTTGTATCAATCCATTTTGATCCCAACACATTTGTAACGAGCCTAAACTAGTTAGTTAATAAGTCTGGTTTTTAAGTTGTGTTATCCGTAGTCAAATTCAGTTGCAGTTGCCCAACAATCGGTTTCATCACAATCAACCTTTTTTTGTTTTTTTTTTGTTTTTTTGTTTTTTTTTTTGCGCTTGTGAGGAAATAATATATCAACCAACGTGGTTGTGAACACACGTAAATGCTGCTGCCAATAAAGAATAGTAAGAACGCAAAGGGAATGAAACTCAGTTGTTGAGCCAGCATAGTTGCATGTCCTTAATATTTTACCTCAAAACTCTCTCCTTTCAAATCCCTTGATAACAAGGCCACCATGTAACCAAAAGATTATGAATGAATCATCAGCGTACAATATGAAATCCACCCACATGGCCACCAACTTTATCTTTTTTGTTCTGATGGCTACGGTCTTGTCGATTTCTGCTGCCGATATTCCTTTCGGAAATCGAAACCAAGACCTTGTTGCTGCCATTTCCGAAATGCAAAGAGCCAATTACTTCACCTTCATCACGCTCCTCAACATGGCCTCACTAGATCATAGGCTTCAGGGAAATCTCACTTTCTTGATGCCCAACGACCGCATGCTGTCAATAATTACTC
Organism: Morus notabilis; assembly: GCF_000414095.1. Classification (NCBI taxonomy): domain Eukaryota; kingdom Viridiplantae; phylum Streptophyta; class Magnoliopsida; order Rosales; family Moraceae; genus Morus; species Morus notabilis. Next base: position 271,996 of record NW_010357101.1, read on the forward strand.
TGCAACAGGACGCTGTTTCCGAGTTCTTGCTCCGCCATTCGATTCCTTCAACCATGCTTTTCGACTATTTGCAGCATATCCCAACAGGCTCCATAATTCCAAGTTCAAAGCCAGAGTACATGCTCAAGATTTCCAACAAGGGTAGGAGGAGTTTCTTTCTCAACAATGCAAGACTCATCAGCCCAAACATATGCACTGCAAGCTCCTCAATTAGATGCCATGGAATAGATGGGGTTCTGTCTGAAGCAAGTCCAAAGATAACTGTGAATAATAACTATACTATTACTAATCCCTCAGTTTCTTGCTCTTGTAGTAGTAATAGTACCTCAAATCCTGCCTCTCGGGCGATACCCCCATCACCATTTCCTCCGCTTAACGGCTTTAATCTGACTCCAGCAAGTGCCCTGCCGCCAACCGGCGCAAATGTTCCTCCACCAAAATCAGGCTCTTCTCTATCCGTTTCTGGTGGGCTTTCGACATTCTCAGTGACCAGCAGCGTGATAGTGGCAACATGGGTTTTGTCTCTATCTTTTGTACCATAATTTGTAGTCCTTTCTAGTACTAATTCAAATATCATTCAGATGTTCCCATCAAGATTTACATATAGACGTATATATACATGTTATGTATAAACAGATACAATAAAAAATCAGTACGCTAGAGCAAGAGTTACACGGACCAAAGTGTAAAAAGCAAGATATAATTGCATCGAATAAAAAGTATATATTAAAAAAAATACAAACTTGAGGATAAGTAGCCAAAATGGTGAATTGCTCAATCTGCCGCAACTAGAAATATGCCTAGTTTTCAATTATATAATCTAGTGTACAACTACAAAATTGTGGTATACAGATAATGATTTATGCTCGAAGAAAAGAAATGGAGTGGAGATTGTTGATGGTACTTTTTTTTCTTTCTACATAACTAAGTAGATCCTCTTCATCTACGAGATGGCACCCAAGATTTGAAAGTCAAATGGGAGAGACTGCTCCGATCAATGAGCTGAAAAAAGAACATCAGAGGGTCAATACCATGATAGCTCAGGTGTGTCATGCCTCTTAAGATGTGGCTGCAATGGTAGTGTAAGCAACGCCCTTAACTCTCTTGGGGGTTTTATCTTTATGTTTGTCTGATTTCCGTTTCTTCGTGGCTGTCTTTGATTTCAACCATTCTTCTTGTACCTGTTTTTGCGCCTTATACACATTGTCTGCTGAGAGGATCTCTTCCCCACCATTCACAACAGATTGTAGAGAAGAATTCTCTCTCAATTCCTTTGCCTCAGTTTCTGGTTCAATAACTGACATTCCTGTCAGAGTGTAATCCAACAAGAATGCACTTCTCACAAGCCTGTCTACTCGGCTAAAATGCCTCTGAGAATATGGTAAAAGCCCTTCAAGGAGTTCTGCAACGCCTTTTATCTGAAACACCATCAAATTGATTAAGTGGTCAAAATATGCAAAAAGAATTATTAATCAAGGATTAAGCACCAGGCCAAGACAAATAAAGATGGAATGGATTCAGTAGCTGTGATTCAATCAAACAATCAAGAAAAGAGTGATATACGCTTGCGTCAATATGTTTGATAGATTCAATTAATAAATTATACTGCACAAACAAAAGTAGACTTCCAACGAAGCTTTTTCTGGAAGTTCATCAAAAATACCACTACTCAACAGGTTATGCTAGGACCCCAACCTGACGGCAATCTAAGAGGTATGGATGAACTCTATAGACCGTATACATGTTTTCACTTCTTTTTTAATCGCAATTAACAAGGAGACATTTGGGCAATCTGACAATTCCCTATAAAAACTTGCTTATCAATCCCACATAACTACCAGAAAAGAGATGGGTAGCATCACATAAGTACCTCAATAATCTCTGTTGGAGCAAGGATGTTGAAGACTCTGAAAAGCACAAATTGTGCGACATGACAAAGCTTTGGTTTTGTGTTCCATTCTCGAAGATATTCCAAAAGTAAGCGGAACTCTTCCTTGCTCAGAGCATCAAGGGCTCTTTGTATCTGATTTTCGGCTTCTCTCTTCCTGCAAAGTACTCAATTAACAAATATTCCTATGTTTATCAGTGCAAGAAATGGGGCCAACTAGCAAACCTGCAAAGTTCTGCAAATAACTCAAAAAGTTTATGTGGCCTGCGAAGCTCAAAAGCAACTCGTATTGCTTTTTTATAGTCAGCATCCACAATAGCATTTTCAAGTTCTTGACCTTTCAGAACCCCTTCCTCCTGCATCAACACCACAAATCCCGCTGGTACATTCAATCTCAATGCCAAAAATTCGAGAAAACAAGAACCCATACCACTAATATGTTAATCCATACATGCATGTGGAGTTGCTTTTTCATGCTTTCAGTTCAGTGAAATAAACCGTGTACCCAGGAAACTTAGGTGCCACCTACAAATGCTTAAAGGGCTAAAATACTGGCCTATCAAATTTTCTTCAACATGTGCTGCATTTAACAATATAAGCGTCTATGGAATACAAGGATATAACAGAAAAAAGATCTTAACGTCTGGAATATCCATCTCAACTGACCTCCCTCCGGAAAGCTTCCTCTTTATCAGATGCAGTAGAATCATACCACAGATTGAAAACAGCATCACCACCACCTGTTGCCAGCATTTCCGTCTTCTTCCCTACTGCCAAAGCCCAAACCTGCAGGACAAAATTTTTACTCGTTTTTTATTTGAACGGACAAGTCTTTGCAACCAAATAGATAAAGAAAAGAACACACAAGAAAATCAGAAAGATTCATTATGCACTCCAATTTCTATTAAATACCAATCTAAATAAGGATGTTTGGCTCACAATCACATGAAACGAATACTATCTCTCTGACATTCTACGGCTCATCCCCAAGAACAACAATCATGGTAGCCATATTAACTTAGTCGAACTTGAGCACATCATACTCAATAGATTAATAGAAAATATTAGCCAAGCAGGCAAGCTAGCCTTCCCCTAATTCATTACAGTTCTTCGTACACATAATCATCCAAGTTAATTATACATGAACCAGGATATAAATAACACCAAAGAAATGGAGGATCCTTAATACAATTTCCTTTCCCAATTGCAATCACTTGTGTTTTACCAATCTTAAGGATCTATGCAAAGTTGGCTCCATTTGCTTAAAAAATAAAAAGACAAGAACATAAGTACTTGTTCGACACCTTGTCCTCATGCTGATCATATGTAGCAATGCATTCATTGGTTTTGACGGTCCAGAGCTTTACCAAACCATCGGCACCTGAAATTGTTATCAAGTTGATCCAATATGTCAGGACAGGGGGAGTTTTTTTTTTTTTTTTTTTAAAAAAAAGAAAAAAAAAAGAGGCTCATTACCACAAGAAACAAATTGGGTTCCACGAGAAAGAAATGATGCTCTTAAGACACTTGATGTATGCCCCTCAAATGTTTTCAAGCATGAGCCATCAGATATAGCCCATATCTTTATTGTCTTATCCCCAGATGCTGTGATGACACATTGATCAACCGGAGAAAATTCGACAGACCAAATTCCCCTTTTATGCCCTTTAAGTACTGTTACAGATACAAGATCTGGTAGAGTCCATACACAAGCAGTGCGGTCCTGTTTAATCGTGAAAGGCAAGAGAGAAAAGTAAATGAGTAACTTCATTTACCTCAAAGAAAGCATTATTCCAAAGTGGCTACAGCGACCTTCTTTTGTCCCATACAACAACTGAAATAAAAACAAAAAAGATAAAATGGAAAAATTACAAACCTGGGAACCACTACAGACTAAACTATCATTTGGTGCAATAGCTAAAGAATTGATATCCTTATCATGTGCTGCCACAACAGCTTTGGCTTTTAAATTAATAGGCTGTTCCACATCGTCTGAGACACCATCCAAGCTCCACACCTTTAGAGTACGGTCACTGAAAAAAAAAAAACATATAGGTCATGAAAGAGATATTAAGAAACAAAAGGGAATAAATACCAAATGAAAGAATAACAAACCCATCATATCTCATTTGTTGTTATACTCGTGTATTCATCCTAACATGAATACCTATTGAATTTAGGGTTTTAGTAAATAATGGCCTGCATTCCCACCTACTACCACTAACAAAGAAGGCTTTCTGTTTCTTTGAAAAAGCAACTGCTCCAACAGCACCCATATGACCTATGCCAACTCCAAGGCAACTTTTGCTTTCAGAGTCCCACAACCTAACCTATACATGCGATTAAATAAGAGATTTAACAAAATATGATATGAAATGAAAATAAGAGTAAATTTGGACCAAAGAGCAAATAGAATTAAAGGTCCATATACCAGAAGCAAAAAGGGAAAAGTGCAAGGGAAAAAAAGAGAGAGAGAGAAAAGAAACTTACACTTTTGTCCTTGCTTCCACTTACAATAAGCGTTCTTCCAGAACTAGATACACAGGTATCGACGCAAAGAACAATTTCAGTATGACCGGTCAATACATAATCACATGACATTGATGCGAGATCATACACTCGTACCTGCAAGTCCAAATTTTGCAAGATGCTCAAAACTTAAAGCTTATAACTGGTAGGTACTAATCAGTTTGTTGCACACTTGCAATTTGCATGCACTTGATGAAATAATTACCATGCATGAATATCAGTCCTAATTTATTGAGCATGCACAGATTTTAGCAAAACCGACTAGGAACTAACTATGAAAGCCACATCCATAACTTGCAAGCTACAGTTAGGACACAACAGATCAAAGAAAGTCACCTGTTCAGTATTTGTAGCAACTGCAAGAAATTGTTCGTCATCACCTAAAAACTTCATATCAACAATTTCTTCGTTGCACCCTACAAGTCTTTTGCTCAGGACTAAGTCCAACATCCCTTCAGGGCTTTTGACTGGGGAATACAAAAGAAGTTGCTGATCAGCAGTCACACAAAGCAATCCTTGATCTAGGGGTAGCATAAAGGCTGTAGTAAAACCCCTTTTGGCTTCATCAGTGTCTGAACTAACAGTAATATCTGAGGACTTTTGCTCAAACAGGCAGACTGCTCTGTCAAAATAAAAACATTTATAAACTTAAATTCATAAAGATTGAGTACAATTTAAACATACAAACAAACAATAAGCAAGACAAATCTAAAAGGTCCCCAAGGGTCTCCAAGCCATGATAACAAGTACTTTTCATATCCAAATATTATGAACAATATAATATTACAAAAGAATGGTAATAGGAAAGTATCCTCGTGATATACCTTTCAGAATTCCATACTCGTACGATACCACGCTCACCAACTGTTATAAAATAGATTCCCTTTAACCCACTTCGCTTTCCAATCTGTTGATCATGCAAACCAATACATGACGCAAAAGGACAACCAGAATGTATAACACACACAGCTTCAAGAGCTTCATATGTTAATACAGTCTTCTTGCAACTGTAGTCATTAAGGTCCCATAACATTACAACCTGAAATCATTCCACGCATCAGCTCCTTGCCAAACAAAACCAAAATTCTAAAATAGCACAAAGCAACACAAGGTCCGAGCATGATAAATAAACTATGGAGTATCAGCTCTACCTTATCTCGTCCAGTACTGACCAAGGTCCCACCATCTTCAGATACTGCCATAGAAGTCACCGTTGAGAGATGTCCATTCAGGGTTGCAGAGCACTTCTTAGTTGAAAGATCCCAAACTTGTACAGTTGCATCATCACTTCCGGAAAAAAGCTACAACCGTTGATCCACAACGATCAATAGACTATTATGTCGGAATTGCAAGAAAGATATTATCTCTCTCGAAACAGGTAAGACCAAGCAGCAAGTTGCACTTAATCTTAGCAAGCGTAAATACAACATTAAATGGTCATATCATCTCTCCTTTAAAAACACCTCAGAATGAGGACGATCAATCAAACAAAAAGTCAAATCAACAGTCAAGGGAAATGCAATGCGGGAATTGCAAAAATATACTACGTGCGTGTTTGGAACTGTTTTTGAAAACGGTTTTCACGTATTTCGAGAAGCAAAAAATGAAAATGAAAATGAAAGACGTTTGTTTAGCAAATGTTTTTGAAAACGAAAATGAAAACGAAAACAGTGAGAATGATTTTTGTGAAAGAATTAGAAAACAGTTAAAAGTTGTTTTCATTTTTTAATACTTATCAACAATATTATAATATATTAATTAATAAACACGATTTCACTTTTTTATTATACTCAAAACAATCTCTTAAAAAACCAACCAATCGTAATTTCAGAATTAGTCCCAGAATGATTCTCAAAACAATCTCATTTTTACTTTTTATTGAAAGCAAAATCAATTTGAAACCAATTCCAAATGCACCCTACATTTCTTGAAATGGCGAGGAGCAAGCAGCAATCCAGTTAAATTTAGTACAAGTACGCCATGACTTGATATGTATGTGTGCAAGTAAATACAAGAATACAAGATAAATGGCCATATTATTCCTGGTATACAACTGGTCATATCATTCCTGAGATTGAACTTACAAGTGGTTTTGAGGGATCGGGATGGAACAGAATACTCGAAACAACCCCTTTGTGAGCCTTGAAGTAATGAGTGCAGAAACCTCCATCAACATCCCAAACCAGAACTTTCCTATCAGCTCCACCGGTCGCAAGCAATCCCCCCGATGGGTGACAAGCCATTCCCATCACAGGACCATCGTGTCCCTAACCAAACCAACAAGTAAATATATAAATAAACAAATCATTTTCGCATAGACAAGTAAGCATATCAATTTTTATAATACTACCATTTCTGCTACCCAAACAATGTGAGCTTCTCTCTAATTCGATCACCAAACAAACATTTTTCAAATTCCCCACAGAAACAAATTCTCTCACTTTATTTCTATACCGAAACCAATAAATAAATCACTTTTGCAGAGACAGAAGCATATCGATTGGGATAACACTACCATTTCCGCTACGGAATCAACGTGAGCTTCTCTTTAATTTCATCACCAAACAAACAATTCTCACGCTCTCCACAGAATCAAATTCATTCACTTTATTTCTATACACAACCGAACCGAACCGAAATCAGTTGAGTCCTAGCATTTCGGCTTCACAATGTAAGCTTTTCTTAAATTTTCACAACCAAGCAAATGTTTTTCAAATTCTCAAGAGAAAAGAAAGCATTTAAGTCCAATTTACCTTCCAGGACCTAACGCACTTGAAGGTGTTGAGATCCCAAACCCTAATCTGACGACTGTGGCCGGAGGAGAAGAGAAGCTTATCGTCGGGGCTGAGCGCGAGAGCAGTGAAGGCCTCAGAGTCGCCCCCGTCGATTGTGAAGCGAATAGCGGCGTTGGAGGATTCGACCATCTTGATGGAATCTCCGCAGGCGCAGACGAAAAAGGAGCCGTCGGATGAGACGACCAAGGGACCGCCGGTGTAGAACTGCTGAAGAGACGGCACGCAGCGGTAGTTCCTCTTGAAAGGTAGCGATGCCATGGCTGTGAAGATGAGATGAGATGAGATGAAATGAGTGAGGGTTTTGTCCTAAGCCTCTACCAATTGCAAGCAAGAAGAAGACGATGATATGACATTATTAGGGTTTAAGGGGCAGTACTCATCTACGCCCGTTCGTTTTTTCGTTTCTATGCAACCGCCGTTTCTATTAATTAACGATCTGTTTGGTACGCGGGTCTAAATCAGGGGGTTTGAAATTTAAGCCATATGAGTTTTAATTGTGGAGTTTGATCTTAGAGTTCAACAGGTGAGAAGAATCCGTCCTGACAGGAGTGTATAAAATTGATATTCTCTATAAAGGCCGCGATTTCATATTTCAAATAAGTGATAATATTAGGCACGGCCTTCTTCCATTCTTTGGAGAGGGTTAAACCTCTACCTATAAAGATCCGGTTGCCATTCCGAAGGAATAGAATAAATGGCTTATAAATAAAGAGTTAACGGTCCACCATTCCGAAGGAATGGGATAAGGGCCGACAAATAAAGAGTTAACGGCCCACAATTCCAAAAGAATGGAATCAAGACCGACCTTCTAAAAAGAAAAAAATATTTTCGCCCCGCCATTCCGAAGAAATGGAATAAGGGCCAAGTTATGAATCTTTGAGTTTGAACCAAGTGTGATTTAAACGTGGAGATCAAGCCAGCCAAAACCAAGGAAATGATGGTTTTATTTTTCAGAGTTCAGTATGGTTAAAATATTACATTAGAGTTCAAACATTGAATCTTTTCTTTTCAAACCAAATACTGATTTTGTTGGATTAGGTGCAAACTACTTTTTACTTTTTATAAATAAACATGAGTTTGGACTTAAACCATAGTTCAAACCTTGAGAATCCTCATACTAAATAAACCTTAAACCTGTTGGTCTACGGGCTTAGGGTGCACAAAAAAACCGCAAACCCTCCTTCCTTCTCGCCATTTATGTGACACATTATCAAACCGCCAAACTACGGTTTATCAAAACCATACTGCCACGCAAAACCATGCTTAATACCGCCCCGTCCGTAACAGTGTCGAATTCGGCATGGCCCAGTACGGTACTGTTACGGGCTGCGTCAGCCCGGCACGTTTGATGGGCTAGGGCTGGGCCGCGGCTTCTTAGCCCGCAGCCCAAGCTCGACCCTAGCCTGTGAAGGCCCGCGGCCTGGCCTAAGCCTAGTTCAGCCTAAGCCCGGATTCGGCCCTTATTCGGCCCGGTCCAGGCCCGTAAAACAGCCTGCTAAAAAGCCCTTCAGCCCGTGACGGGCCTGCCGTTAGGCCCGCGAAGGGCCCAACGGTCACAATCTGAAAAAAGCTCCTAAAATTCCCTATAAATACCCCTTAATCTCATACAACAATTCACTCTCAACTTCTCATCTCACTCTCATTTTATCTCTCATCTTGTCTCTTTTATTTTGATTTTAAGCTTTTCTCTCGCGATCACTCATTTTCTTGCTCTTTCATTTACAAAGTTTAAGTTCAATCAATTTTCAGAAAATGACCGCATCAAACTTTCCTGATTTCACTTCTCTCCCTGAGCTTGGTGATGAGCCATTTTGTAAAGATGAAATGATGGCTCAGAACCCCACCCCCACTAAACCGGAAATGCTCCGGTTGATAATGCTTCAGTGCACAACGAGGAAGTTGGAGAACGCAGCAGGGGAAAAAGACCGCGAACTTCTCTTGCATGGTAGCATTTCACAGAGGAGCCCCGGCCAAATCCAAAAACAAGTGAAATAGAAATTCATGCGGTATGTAAGTATTATAAAAAGTACTTTTCTAATAAAAAGGGTTAGTGTACTGGTCATCTGGATAGACATTGAAAATCATATCTACCGTTGCACTAAGGTGGGAGTGTGGACTCGCGCTAATAAATACTATCACTCACATCACAAGGGTTGTAAAATTTTACATACGATGCACAACGTGCTCGTGAGGTGATTAACGCCCAAAAGTGATGATCACAAGCGGTCAATTGTAGCACAGAATGGCGGTCGTATCCACAGAGAGGTAACAAAATAAACAAGAACGATTAGCAAAATAAGAGCGTTAGAGAAAAATAAATAACAACTGAATTAAAGAAAAAGAAGAGTTTTTTGAGATTTTTGTTGCAAATAAAATAGAAAGGAGAAAATTTGTATGAAGAAAATTCAGTAATAAAAACGATAAGGTGTCGAGAATCCCTAATGTTTCGTTCACCAATTCAAGTTTTGATTCACAAAATAAAATGATCGAACAAATTAAATCTCTATGTTGACTCCGGAAATATTATCATTACATGTTATCCAAAATCAACAATATATCAATTTGACAATATTGCAGTAAAAGACAATTTGTAAAATAATTTGAATAATAGAATAGTGCATGACAGAATTACATAAGAAAAGCATGACTGAATTTTTATAAAAATTAGCACACAATATTTTGAAAAATAAATGAAAGATAGATGAGATTTTATTCATTCGAATATTGAACTTTACAGCACAAAGAATCAAAAATCTGAATTGGGTCACTAACAAAAGTTCATCTCTAACCTCACCAAGAGAACTCTAGCCTAGCTTACAAAACATTCTCACAAGTTCTAGAGAGAAAATATGAGACTGACAGCAAGACGATAGAAAACTGAATATTCAAAGCTTACAAAAACCTTAGGCTAACCCTCTTATTTATAGTGTTCAGGGGTTGCCTGTCAAATAAGGAAACAAATAATAAAAATAGAAAATTACAAAAGAACGGAAACAAAATAAATTACACATAAATTAGGAGAAATCATATATATGATTTGGGGAAGAAATCTGGCCAATTTGCTTAGATTTTAAAGGAGAAATTCGGACTCAGCACTCAGTGGACATGTGTTGCAACGTGATTGGCAGTGAGGAGAAAAACGCGCCACGTGTCGTACGCGGATTGGTTAGAGTGTGATGGCGCGGGCAGAATGGAGAACAGCTGGGGACAGATGTCGCACGTGGAAGAGAGAAGCAGGCTAGCACTGAACAGATGTGAGACCCACGCTGGACAAGTGGTGCGCGCGGAAAGAACGGATGGAGCTTGTGATTAGTGCGTGAAAATGCACCATAAATATTGCTTTTGATTTATATAATATTAAAATATTTAAGCTTTAATTAAACAAATCCATTATTTTTATTCATAATATTTTTAATTAGAATTTGTCTAGTTTTTGCTTAATTATTTGCAGATAAAAAGCAGTGTAAAAGCTACACAAAAATAAGCCATGAAAGCCATGTTTTCAACCACCCGGAGTCAAGCCTTTCAGTCGAGCCGTACAAGTCGATCAGAGAGAGGGATAGCAGCGCCGCTGCCTTCCCCACTCCATCTCACGCGCGTCCCCAGCACGCCCGTGCCTCAGCTGGCGCGTTCCCTCCACGCAGCTTCAGCGCGCGTCCAACTCTC